>NW_007734764.1:0-891 GCF_000696425.1 Galeopterus variegatus | reverse complement strand
GAGCTGCCTCCATTTTCTCGTGTGGGGGCGGAGACGGCTGGCTCAGATCAGGCAGGCCAGCCATCTCTGCTTGGCGCGGCTCCTCACTGAGACGTGCCGTTGGCTTACCTTGACACGGGACACCCCGGGGCCTGTGGACCGGCCTACAATCCCACTCTCCCTGCGGATCTCTGATGGGGCTGGGAGCGTGGGGAGCCCCCGGCCAGCGTCAGGAGGGCAGGGAAGAGGAACCCGCCCAGATCGGCTCTCCACCACACCCCGCGCATCCGCCCCAGGTAAACTCCCTGTTTCTGGGAGGCAGATTCCATCTTTGGGGGCCTCAGTTTGGAAGAACCCCTAATTGATTTCTGGTGGGGAGAAGGGAGCCTGGAGTGCTCTGGAGCTACATTGAAGCTACCAGAGAGCTCTCCCGGAGGGCCAACCCGTGCTAGGGGGAGTCAAAGAGGAACTGTGTGCTGAGGGACCCTCCCCCAAGGAGTTCACACCCAGCAATGGGAGAGACTGGACACCTTCTGGGCAGGGCAGGGCAGGGCACAGCTTTGATGTCTCAGTTGAAAGACAAGGTTTGTAGAAGATACGCCTCAGCCCTGTTCTGAGCACACAGAGTGGGGAGGGGGTCCGGCAAAAGGAGGCGGAGTCTCAGAAATAAATAAATACATATATAACAATAATTACACACCCTGCAGGAACCCTTTGCAAGGCTCAATAGCCCCATCTAGTGTACACAGAGTGTGAAAACGCCCTGAAAGCGAGATGCAGAACACACACACCTTACAGGACTGGTAGGGTGGAGCAGACTTTCCGCAGAGGTCCAAGGTCCGAGTGCAAATCCCTGGCAAAATGAACAAACATCCAAAAAGAGATACCAGAAATGCAAAAAACCAAGAAAGT
>NW_007734763.1:61835-87916 GCF_000696425.1 Galeopterus variegatus | reverse complement strand
TGAGGTCAAGTGCATTTTGAGTCACAGGGTCAATTTTATCCTTTTCTTCTCACCATGCAAAAGCCCCTAGAGATCTCGTGAATTAGTGTTCATCGCAGGAGGTCTGGTTTCACATTGTAAGTAAAACATCTTAAGTCCAGCCATCAAAATTACTTGAGGTCAAGTGCATTTTGAGTCACAGGGTCAATTTTATCCTTTTCTTCTCACCATGCAAAGGCCCCTAGAGATCTCGTGAATTAGTGTTCATCGCAGGAGGTCTGGTTTCACATTGTAAGTAAAACATCTTAAGTCCAGCCATCAAAATTATGTTGAGAATTTACTTTGAGGAAACAACATTGGCATTTGCTTTTAGGATTCATGATGTGCAAAAGATTACTAAAAAAAAATAGGAGAAAGCAGAGAAGAGATACTGTATGGGGGTTGTTTTTTAATACAACCATCTTTTACACCTTTAGTCACAGTCTCTTTATGTTTTTTTCAAAGCAATTTCTTTGGAAAGCCAAGTGGATGAAACAATTTGAGGATAACCCCAGCCAGCCAGGGTCACCACCCAAAGAGTTCTTAAGTATGAACAGTTTCTGAAGATGAGTGATACTTTTCCACTTTTGAAAATAATGCTGAGAATTTGGTTTCAATTTTTTTTCATATTTTCATTCAACAAAGTGATTGCCTAGATCAGGAAATTTTTTTTTCACCCTTTCTTACTTTGAGGTGAGGTGACTTCTGGTAAGGTAAAGGATTTCTTGGGGGCCCAAATTGAGGAAGTTTGTGACCTGGTGCCAGGCGATGGTGTAGGGTGCCATTCCTGTGGCTGTCTCACAAATAACAGGGAATGGGCAGCAGCTATGTCCTCTTTGGAGCTGAGCCAAAGAAGGCATCAAGATCAATGAACACAAAGAAATGATTAAGTTTTGTCATGATGGATACAATAATTACAATGATTTGAGTATCATACATTGTATACATGTATTGAAATGTAACCCTGTACCCCACAAATATGTATAATCAATATGTTTCAACAAAAAAAGATCAATGAGCAGATCTATATCAATCTGTCCAAGTCTTAAAGAATAGCCAAGGACACAAGAATCTGGAAATCGGTAACAACCCACATGTTAGGCACAATTTATATCAAACAAAATAAGCTGTGCTGAAACAAGCCAAAAATAGAATATCGTGATGTAAACCTCTCTGCCCATTTCAAAAATCATGTGATTTCTGTAATTCCTGGCCACCTGATTTACCAGCTTTTTGTTGCTATTGCTATTGGCTGATTTGAATTGAACATGTGAAAAGGCATAGATTCACTTATTCATTTAATTTTTATTGACACCTACTGTTCAATTAAATTCAAAAACATTAAGTACTCTTCCACTGCTCCCCAGTAGAGACCATCGTCACCCACTCTGGAGAATGTTCACCAAGTATTTCTGGATCTCCGCTTTCAGAGCATGCACAGATTCTGCTTCCCTGACTGTAAATGTTAGGCACAGCCAGGCGCCTGCTCTGGCTGGTGAAACGTGTGCAGAACTGACACACTGGGCAGAAACTTCAGGCCAGTGTGTAATTCATTCTATCTTCTTCCCTTTTCTTTTGTGAATGCAGATATGTGTGTCAAGACAAAGCCATCACGGGTCCCCCAGTAACTATGACATGATGAGTTGCAATGGACAGGTAGCATGAACAAGAGAAAATATTTATTGTATAAATCTGCCAAGATCTGGTGGTTGTTACTGCAACATCACCAGGCCTGTCCTCTCTGATGCGCATGCACACACACGCGTGCACATAAAATGTGCAAGGAGGGACCCAGAGTCATGGGGGAATCCAAGGGAAGATGCAGTCTCTGTCCCCAAAGAGCTTCCAAGCTGGTTTGGCAGATGAGCTATCTCAGCTTTGTTTAATGATAACAACACAAGAGTGGATAGTTCAAGAGCAAAATGGCACGATGTTTGCATAGCTGCAGTTTTAAGAAGGCATGAATCATGCAGTATGAATGAAAGAGCAGCTCAGCAGCTCAGGTGCCAGGTGGCCCCACTTGGACCCTTCAGATCCACTCTTGTCTCTTCTCCAAGTTGCCCTGAGAGACTGACCTGTCTGCACTGCAGTAACAGGCTCCTTCCCCTCAGGCTCCTGGTCGGGTCTGGTCAATGGGTGCCTTGGCAGAAGACAAGGGAAAGAGACAAGTGAGGCTGGAATATTCCTTCCTCTGTCTTTTTTCTCACAGGGTCATCTCAGGCCAGCTGTACCCCTAAGCTGCAGGTCCCAGCTCTTCTCAAGGTGACTCTGCATTTGACTGTCTCCTTCCAGATTCTGGTAATACTCTCCTCCTCACCCCCTCAGGCCCAAGGGTGTAAGAGCCCCACAGTGAATTAGTAGCCTCGGTATAATGCACTGTCCCTTTTGGTTTCCCTGTACCCTGCCCACACCTTTGTAAACAGTCCTTTTTTTAAGGACTCCTTAAAGTATCCTAATCTGAGTGTGCCATCTCTTTCCCAATAGACCCTGACTAATAGGTCTTGCTTTGGGGAGTCAGCACTCAAAAGGAAATGATCCTGCTTTGTCTAATTATAGGGTCAGCTGGTAAAAGAGGCAGGCAGCTTTTAAAAATGATTCATTCTTCATTAAGAAATGAATTATTAAATGGCTTTGCTTCTCCCCACCTAAACTGGAAGATTCTTCTCTACAGTTAAAAAAGGGTTGGAGGCCAGATACTGGCCTCTTTGCATCCATGACAAGTCTCTGGGCCATCAGCAGTGCTTTGTCTCACAAAGCCCTTTGCAAATACTAGGGGCATAGGAGTAACCAGGATGTCAAGTCACCACCAAGGAGCTTCCCCTATCCCTCTTCCTCTGGCAAAGTTGGCACCAGAATTCCAACCACTGTTTTCAACTAGAACCTGAGGGCAATGCCTAATTTCTAGATATTTAAGAAAAATTCTAGCCTTTCTTTTGTGTTCTCATACATAGCATGGAGCTGCTTGGGAAAGATTTTGCCATAACCCTACCAACTAGGAATTCTCTTTTGTCCTGCCTTAGGATTCCTGTGGCAAATTCACTGGGTTTCTTCATTTGTTGGTTGGTTTTCCATGAGAAAAGCCAGAGGAGCCTTTGAAAAGTTAGATCTGGGAAAGTTCTGGGCCCCATCCTCTATTCCCATCCTCCAGTGCCCCCCACCCCATGCCTTAGCTGTATCCTACTCTAGGAAGGTGCAGCCAGGAAGAGGCTGGTACCTGCAGCCCCAGCATTTCCCACAGCAGCTGGAATGAGCAGACGCTTGATTGCAGCTGCTGGGACTGGATCCGGGGGGCGGGTCAGTTCAGGCATGCCAGGATAGAAAGTTAGAGGAAGTGCAGACAGCAATTTGGAAGATTTAGGAGCTCTTGAGCTGTCATCGGATTTTACTGTGTTGTCATTGACATATGTTTGTATTCTCTCCTAGGCAGGTAAGAGACTAGAAGAATAAAGGCAGGACCTGCCCGTGTGCCAGATCTGCACATCTGGACAGATGAGGACAGATGCGGAGGAGGCGGGCAGGGATTCTCTGGAAGGCTAAGGATGCTGTTTGCTCCTTGGGCAGCAGAAGGTGCATGCCAGGGCCTGGGGTGGTACCAGCCAGGGAGCAACAGAGGAGTGATAAACTCATAGCAGTAGAACATGCCTTAACAACAACTCTTTTAAATTAAGAAAAATACCAATTCAATCAGCAAACAGCAGAGAAGTTTCTCATTATAATCGTGAAGAAAGGCCAGGCTGTTGACCACTGTAAGAGTTGCAGAAAAGGAAAAGGAGAGAGGAGTTAGGGGAGAAGGAGCAGGAACACAATACATGCAAACTTGCCAGAATTGCTCAGACACTGGGACGCACATTTTGGAGTGGAGGAGACCAGACCGTGGGTTCTTGTGGCAGGTGCACTAGAGCAGGAATCTCACACTTCAATATGCACACACCCCAGGGGGTCGTGTGGAAATGCAGATCCCAATTCTCTAGGTCTAGCCGGAGATTCTGCATTTCCATTTTTTTTTTTTTTTTTTGGCGGTTGCCAGTAAGGGGATACAAACCCTTGACCTTGATGCTACAAGGCAGTGCTCTAACCAGCTGAACCAACTGGCCAGCCAGATTCTGCATTTCTAACAAGCTCCTAGATGAGGTCGACTTTGCTGGTCCATGACACATACTTAAAATACTAGGATACTTCAAAAAGTTCATGGAAAATTAGAATGAAAGGTAATACGAATCTTTCCATGATTTTTTTTTTTTTTTTTTTTTTTTGGCGGTTGCCAGTAAGGGGATACAAACCCTTGACCTTGATGCTACAAGGCAGTGCTCTAACCAGCTGAACCAACTGGCCAGCCAGATTCTGCATTTCTAACAAGCTCCTAGATGAGGTCGACTTTGCTGGTCCATGACACATACTTAAAATACTAGGATACTTCAAAAAGTTCATGGAAAATTAGAATGAAAGGTAATACGAATCTTTCCATGAACTTTTTGAAGTACCCTCATAAGTAGCAGGGCATTGGAAGATCAACTTTGCTCAGTGACTTTGCTTTCCTGCAAACTAATATAAAACAAAAGCAGATACAAATGACCCAATTCAGCAGCCTGGGAAGCTTGGTGATATTAACCCAAGCCTTGGTCTGGTGACCAAGTGGCTGCTCAGGGAGCTCCATCCCCAAACTCCTCCCCCTGCCTCTCCTCCAATAGTGAGCAACGTGCCAGGGTTGATTAGGGTCAGCGGTCCCCAGGTAAAGGTGGCCTGGTCACCAGGTGCAAGTGTATAGAATGACTTGCCTCTGTGAAGCTAGCATGGTGCTGGACCTGTGGGCCCAGAAACATGATGTGCCATTCACTAATTCACTCATTCATTCATTTCTTCGCCAAACACTTACTGAGCATCTATTATACACCAGGCTGTGCACTGAGCACTGGGGATACAGTGACGGCCAAGCAGATCATGTCCTCATGAAGCTTCCAGCACAGGCAGCCCCCTGGGAATGGGTCCATTTTTCAAAGGCATGTATAACATATAGTACTGATGTTTTCATTTATTATGGTATTTGTAATTATGGTGATGGTAGCTTACACTTTAAAGGCCTGCTGTGTACTCGCCATTGTACTAAGCACTTTACATGGATCATCTCATTAATTCTCACCACAGTCTATGTGGCAGGTACTATTATTATTTTTTTAAGTTTTTATTTACTTACTTTTATTTTTTAAAATTTTTTTGGCAGCCGGACAGTATAGGGATCCCCCTGGACCTTGGTGTTTCAGCACCACACTCTCACTACTTGAGCTAACCGGCCAGCCCCACTATCATTAAGCCCACTTCAAAGATGAGGAAACTGAAGCTCAGAGAGGGTGAGTAATTTTCCCAAGGACATCAGCTAGCGAGGGGAGGAACTGAGATGAACCCTGAGGCAGGCTGACCACAGTCCAGGCTCTCAGCCCCTGTCCCCTCATGCTGGGTCTTGGTGTCTACTCATGGGCACATTTTCTCCCCAAAGGGAGAGCTCCCAGGAAGTCAATGACAGTCAGTGCCGAGTGAGTTTGGAATGTGTTGGGGGTGGGCGTTGGGTGACATGGGTGGTGTCACACGCACTGTAACAAGCTGATTCACCTGTCTCCCTGAATGGACAGACTTTCAGCACGGGCCAAGTGCTTGTGTTCCTGGCCCCTCTTTCCCTTGGGGAGAGCCAAGGACACACCGCTTGGCTTTGCTACGTCTTGCTAAGTATCCTCTTTCTTTCCTGTGCCTCCCCAGCTGTCCACACACACGCACACATGCATGTGATCATGCACAATCACACAAACTCACACGCCCGCGGACATGCTCACACTCATACACACTCACATACACACACTGCCATGCACAACCACACACACACTCATTAACACACCCTCACAGACACACACTCACACACATGTCTGAGGACCACATTCCTCTTTGGGTACATTAATATAGTGAATCAGAGGAAACAGTCTGCTGCTCTCTGCTTCAGACCTATTATGTTTGTTTTGTAGTTTAACTCCAGAAGGCAAATTTATCTCCCTAAATCCAGGTTCCATAGGGGCCCCTCACTGTGGCTCAGAATTTCTTTCCACTTTTAAAGCCCCAGACAACTCTGCATGGCCACTTACCTTGATACCTAAAACTGACAGGAGGAGTCTTAAATGGTCCAGAGTATTGACAATGTCTTTAAAATAAAAATGCATTCTCAGTGGGGGGTTGGATAACCTTGCATCTAGTTTTCACTCATCTTGGGGTTTGGGGGCTGCTGATGATTTTCTATGCAGGAGAACCTCTCCTAGCCAACCTCTATTTAACTAATGCAGTGGTTAACATTTGCTCTCTATTCCTGCACAAATCCGCTGCCCACCACATGCTGCCAGCTGGCATTCCTTTTGGATTTTCAATTTACCACCCAACTACCAGTCCTAATAACATCAGAAAACAGGCAGAAGCCACACTTGTGTTCAAAATTGTAAATACTAAGAGTTAAGTCCAGGCTTAGGGAGACAGAACATAAACACCCAAGAAAGCCAAGGAGACTGAGTGGCTCAGGGCCCCTGAGTTCCTCAGACACTATGTGCTGCAGGAGTTTCAGAGACAGGAGATTGCATGAATTCGAGTGGGCGAGGAAGGCTTCCTGGAAGAGGTGAGATTTCCAATGGTCTTTTGCTATGGGTTGAATTGAGCCCTTCTCAAAATTCAAATGTTGAAGTCCAACCCTCAGTACCTAAGAATGTGACCTATTTGGAAATAGAGACGTAACAGATGTAATCAGTTAAGACAGAGTCATGCGGGAGTAGGTTGGGTCCCTAATCCAATATAACTGGTATCCTTATAAAAAGGGGAAATCTGAAGACAGGCATGCACACAGGGAGAACACATGTGAACATGAAGACAGAGATCAGGTGATGCTTCTACAAGGCATGCAGCACCAAACACTGCCAGCAAACCACCCGAAGCTAGAAGAGAGGTGTGGAACAGCTGTCCGTCACACAAAGCAGGAGGGAGAAAGGAACCTCAGAAGGAAACAACCCTGCTGACACCTTGATCTCAGACTTCCACCCTCCAGAACTGAGACAATGAATGTCTGTTGTTTGAACACCCAGTTTGTGGTATTTTGCTACCTCAGTCCTAGCAAACCAATTCAACTTTGAAGGACAAGTAGAACTTTGTGATGCCCAGAGAAAGCCACCTGGCCATCAGTTGTTGAAATTAATAGAATCTGAGCACCCCCCACCACTCCCACCTCCATCACTTACAAAGCTGTTAAAATGATGTAGCTGGATGAGGCAGTCCAGGTCCACCGGGCCAGGGCTCTGGTGGGGTCCAGGTGGGCCGGGGCTACCTGCAGAACCAGCTCACCCCTACCTGGTTGTAGATGGTCACCTGTGGCCAGGAGGGGGCGCCGAAGAGGAAACTTGACCACGTCGCTGCCGGCCTCCCAAGCTGGGGATGATGTTCTGTGCCAGCTGGCCCGGCTCCCCCACCACATACCTGGCTGGGAGTCAGTAGGAAAACAGTGTGTGTTTGTAGGGCTCTGCACTGACAGGAGTTAGATCAGTGCAAAGGCTAATAAATTAGAGTTAAGTGGGATTTGTTGATTTGCTTGTGGTCAGAGCTGCAGGATCTAGTGTCAGCTCTAGGTCCTTCCAACAGGACTGGCTCGGGGAAGAGGGAAAAATGTCTGTTATAGGTTGAATTTGTGTCTCCCTAAAAGATATGTTGAAGTCCCAGCATCTGGTACCTGTGAATTTGACCTTATTTGGAAATAGAGTCTTTGTAGATGTCATCAAAATGAGGCAATCACATCTTCCAAGTCCGAATTCCATTTTGGCATTTGTTGTAATTATTTGACTGAGAACATGTATCCCTTGACTTTGAACTTAACGAGAGAAGGAAACATGACCCATCTCTATATCCCAGCACCTAGCCCCAGGACTTGTCTGATCCAGAGTGGATATTCTAGGTTTATTGAAGAAATTGCATTTAGTCCTTAAAGTTGTGCTGCCTAACTCAGTCATTTTTGAACTCTACAGTTTACCAAGAACTGAGTTTTTCTGAGTGTGTTCTACAGAACACTAATTCTGTAAACTGCTTCACACACACACACACACACACACCAATTCTATAACAATGCATTTTGGAAAGAATACATACTACAGCCTCTTTTGCAGATTAACAATGCCAATTAGTGCACTAAAGGCTATGAGGCATTCTGCAGCAAAGAAACCTGTTTAACTTTGTCTAGCCAAGGGTTTGTCCAATTTATCTGATTATATGTGCAAGAGAATGCTAAATGTCTGGCATGCTCCATTGCCCCCTTCTTCCTTAAACATGGAACCCCTGATGTTTTTATCTTGGCATATGGCCACCCAGAATAATAACTACCTTTCCCAGATTTATCTGCTGCTAGGTGCAGCCTTGTGATAAATTCTAGACAATGAAATACAAGCAGAAGTAATTCATATATGACTTCCAGGAAGAAACCTTAAAGAGAAGGCATGTGCCCTTCTCTTCCTGACACATTCCTCCTCTTGTCTGCAATGCAGATGTGATTGCTGGTGTTTGAGCAGCCATTTTGGAACATGAGGTAACTTCTTATAGATGATCTTGTGCTTATTCTGGAGTTTAGATTTACCTCCAGACTTTGTTTACCTGAAAAAATAAAACAAAATTCTATCTTATTTAAGCCACATGATCTGGCTCTTTTTTTTTTTTGTCCCATGTAACCAAACATAATGTTAACTGATACACCATGGAGCCTCCTTTTCTACATTGTGCACTGTTGACATTTGAGGAAGCCCCTCCTTGCTGCTGCCATTTCTGCCTCTATCTCACCCCTGCCAGGGGCACCCAAATATCGAGAGGCCCTCTCATTCCCCTGCAGAACCAGACACAGGCCTGGTTAGGCAAGCTGGTCAGTGTCGGCAGCCTAGCCTCCCTAGAAGGATGAAACAGCACACTCCCAGGTGTCTGAGGTGGGAAAGATGAGCCTGACGTGGTGGCACTAGAATCTCTGTCTCTTTCCCTTTTCTGCCTTGACTTGCTGGCTAATATTCATCAAGCCCCTGTGGTCAGCCATGCATTGTGGGGGAATGAGGGCAGGCCTCCTCAGGAAGCCTTCAGACCTAGTTGGAAACTTGCACACAGAGAGAGACAACACATCACAGGACAGCCATCCCTCTCTTCCCCAAGCAAGCACAGCAAAACTCCCCAGCCAGCCTCAGTCTTAGGAGTCACAGATATAAAATGAATGAGACGCTGTCCTTGTCCTCAAAACATTCACTGTCTGATAATGTAATCCCGGTCAGCAATTAACTCAGTGCTTCCAGGGCTTTGCATGCTTATTTCATTTGCAATCTTCACCCACCCTCATCTAGGAGGTCCTATTATCCCCATCTTGCAGGAACCTGAGACTCTGGAAGATGAATGTGTCCAAGGTCTGAATAATCGTCACTTGTTGTCCAAAGTGCTCTAACTAGAGCCTGCACATGCTGCCTTGGGAGTTTAGGACGGACTTTTCAGAGCAGTGCAGGTTGTGCTGAGGGAAGCACAATATCTGAGCTGCTTCTTGAAGGACCCCAGCTCCCCAGCAAGCGAGGCAGAAAGAGAAGAAACAGCATGTGCAAAACACCTGCGTGTGGAAGAGCACTATTAGGGGGCTTGATTTTCTGTTTAATTCTGGAATCTAAGAGGATCTCAAGGTCATGGTGGGAGATGCAGCTATAAAGGAGGCAGGAGAAAGACTAGAAAGAGCTTTGAATAGTCACCTAAAAAGTGGGACTTCTGGAGGAAATAGGGAGCCACTGAAGGCTGTTAAGCAGGGGAGAGAGCACCTAAAAGATCACAGGCCAGTAGAAGTGAGCCATAGTGGCAGTACTCAGGGTGATGGGGAAGAAGCATGGCTGGAGTGAGCCAAGGCAGAGCACTCGGATGGATGCAGTTAGGCTCAGTGCCTGGCTGGAGGTAGCGTGTTGACAATTGCCTTCCCTACCGACACGCTACCTCCATGGTAGCCATGGGCGAGGCCCATGAAACTCGGAGCATTTTAGAGTCAGCCCCCATCTTCCCCGCATCCACCTCAGCATGATGAACTAAAAAAGAAACAGCTGAGTGTCAGATTTATTAAAACAGCCGAGTTCCTGTCTCTCTCAGGCTGTCTAGCTCTGACTTTCCTGCTATTTTTAGATGCTCCAGAATTCTCCTCTGTTGGGGCATTCTCCACCCCACCCCCAGAAGAGTGAGCACATTTCCTGGGCTTCCCTAGGCTTTACCCCCCTACTAAGCTTCCTGTCTGACCCCAAAGCCCATTTTCCATCCAGAGCTTGGGGGACCCCAGGAACCCAGCCTCCTCTTCTCCTGGGTCTGGATTCCACAAAGAACCACCTGGAAGTTAGTGGTATTCTCCTCTTGAAGAAAAGAAAGGCTGCATTCTTTCTCTGGCTAGGTTTTTTACCATGACTGGTTTTCATTACTTTTCAAGTGGAAAATAAATTTTCCCCAGTGGAAAGTTGCCACTTATTTGCAGAGAGTCATCGTTCATGTAATATTTTTTATGCTGAATGACCCAAGCCCAAGTCTACTGGGGCTCTGTCCAGGGCCCCAAGGGAGTGTGATTTAGAAACTTTCCTGGGGGGCACTGTTTGAGGAGACAGTGTCCAGTTGCCTCTTGTTAAAGCTTCGGGGTTGAGGAAACCCCAGAAACTTGGCCTTCTGCTCTTCACTGCCGCCCCCACCGCTCCCAGCCTTTCCCTTCCAGTCCAAGTCCTAGTTCACCTGGAGGAGAAGCTTCTCAAAGCCTCCACTTCCTCCTTAGTAGAACTTTCTCTTCACCCTCATGGTACAAAGTGGGGCAAAGAGAAAACTAAACCAGGGAAGGAATCCAGCTGATAAAACTCCAAGCCATGCTGCTCTGTGGAACCAGAGAGGGGCCCACCTGGGCACAATTGTCCCACAAAGGGGCCAACTCTATAGGGGCTGAGACCAAGAGGGGTCTGGGCTCCCGGGCCAGCCTCAGGCCATTGAGCAGCAGGTTAAGATATGGACAAGAAGAGAGACAGGCAAGCAGAAAGATGGGAAGTGGAGACTGAGAAAGGAAGTGGAGAGAGGGGAGGTGAAGAGACTGGCCAGCAGGAGGTCCTCCCTGCCAGCTGGGCGCCCTATGCAAGGAGATGAGGGAAATTTAAGCCTCTACCCTGAAAATTCAAATCTGCAGATAATTTATGCTTTCCTGGGCCTCTGCCAGCCATCTCCAGGGTTTTGTCAAATTTTCCACTTACTTCCTTTGCATGTGGAAACTCAGCCTCCATCTTAGAAACCTCATCCTCAGTACTGGTTTTTACTTTTTTTGTTTGGGTTATTCAGTGGATGAAGATGTGTATGATATGGGGTGTACAGGAACCAGCTGCTGGCTGGAGCCATGGTCTGTCCCAACCCCAGCCCCCCCACATACACGTACACTCTTGTGCAGAAGACACTTCTCATGGGGACGGAAGGGGGCAGGGAATCAGGTATTTGGACATCCTACTTTGACACCCGGAAAAATACCAGGCATCCACAGAGCCCCAGAACATACATGGATAAATGTAGAACCAAATCACACAAGGTATAAAGCATTACATATTATACAAGTTTTTAAGTTCATGGTTTTCCCTTTTCTCTTTTGAATCCTGCTCCCCTGAGGGTTACTATTTTGATGCATATCATTGGTGACTTTGTGGGGGTTTTTTTAATGTTTTTTAAATATACATTCACCTACTGGCTTTTTTCCTTTGAATCCTGCTCCCCTGAGGGTTACTATTTTGATGCATATCATTGGTGACTTTGTGGGGGGTTTTTTAATGTTTTTTAAATATACATTCACCTACTGGCTTTTTTTTTCCCCACACAAAACCAGGACATATATCATCCCTAAATTTGCTTTTTAAAAATTTAACAATATATCCTGGCCATCGTCTCAGCTCACGAGATACGTATCCGACTCATTCTTTTTTAACAGCTTCATTGTGTGGAATTGTGTGGCCGCACCATGATTTTATTAACCAGTCTCCTGTTGGTGGACATTCAAATTGTTTCCAGGTTGGATTTGTTTGTTTGTTTGGTTGGTTGGTTGGTTGGTTGGTTGGTTGGGGGCTTTTTCTGCTATTATTATAAACATCTCTGTAATAATTACTGTGCTTCTCTCCAGCTGCACTGGGGTTTTTATTTTGTAGGACAGAGTCCTCAAGTGAGATTGCTGTGTCAGAGGAAATGTGTGTTTAACTTGTAGTAGCCACTGCCAGATAGCATCTCAAAAAGATCTTGCAATTCACACTCTCACAGAATAAGTCTTCAACTCCCAAACCAGAAGGTGATAATTTCTCAGAAAAAGCCTTTTTTCTATTTCACTTCATTTTTAGGTAAAACATGTGAAATTACTTTAGAAACTCTAAAGCATTTACAGCTATGTCAGCTGGCGATAACTTGCTCCTTAAATTCTAAGTTCTAGCGCTTCCAATCCCCACTCTACAGATTTCCCTAAGTCAGTGAGCCACCCACAGTTTCTGGAAGTTCCTGGTGAGAGCTGGGGAGGAGTTTGTAGTTTTAGGTCACCTCTAACTCCTCATCCTAGATGACCCTGACATCATTTCCTTTGGGTTCATCTTGTAACCCCACATATGCTGTTCTGTCCCATGCCACATTAACCCAGACTTGGGGCTGAGCCTTTTTCTATAATACACACACACACACTTATACACAGTTATTTATAAGTGTGTACTTAGTTCATAAGGGTCTACTGAATTCATAAGTGTCTGCTGAAGCTTTTGAGCACCTGGGAGGATTTACATCTTAGGGGACAACTTAAAATTCAAAGTTCAATAAACTTATTTCTGAAAATGTCCCCAAATATTTCTGAAATGGAGGCTTCAGTCTTCTGATCTTTATTTGATCCATCTCTCTCTCCCCACATCTCTTTCTTCTCTCTCTTAAGAACACGAATGCCAAAAATTCTCTTTTCTTATACATCAAAATTCAGTTCTGCCTAGCCTCTGCTCCCAGATTTTGCCAGAACAGGGCAAAAGGGTCTTTCATATAAGGAGGTCCACCCTCCTGAAAAAGAAGCAGGGGTTATCTGTAGCAAAAAGTTTTCACTCCTTTCTACACCAAAAAGATTCATGCATTTAATTCATTCTCCACCTTCAGCTGAGTGCTCTTTAAAAAATGTAAATCAGGTTATGCCTAACCCCCGCCCCATCCCACTGGCTTCCCCAAGCCATTACAGCAGAATTCAAACCCTCACCATGGCTTTCTAGGCCCTACTGCATCCAGCCCCTGCCCACCTCCAGGCCTCGTCTCCCTCGACTTCCCTTCATTCATGGCAGACCAGTCACAATGATTGGCTCAAGGCACATGACCTAAGTTGGTGCAATCAGAGCAAAATTCAGGGCTTTTGTTCAACAATTAGTGGAAAAGAAATGCAATCACTTCTTTCTCTTCCATCACCCCCAGATCTGAACAAGGAAACATGGCATCTTGCTACTGTGAGCTGAAGACAAAGCCTACAAAGGAAAGAGCACGAAGCCAAGAGAATGGGAGAGAAATAGAGCCACAGTCTGATGCCACCGTGAATATCCGAATCAAACTGCACCTGAAGGCCACCCTACCACTGATTTTTTCATTTAATGAGCCAATAAATTCTCTTTATCATTTAAGTCAATTGGACGGTGTTTCCTGTTACTTGCAAGAAGCAGCACCCTGCATGATACACAGTGTTTCTTTGTCTCGTGGGTCTTCCCAGGGGTCAGAGTGAGCGGCACGTGGTCCTTGGTTATCATCTGTCCACACAGACGCTTCTTCTGGACGAGGCTAGATCTGGGGTCTTGCCCCTTTCCTGGACACATGCGTACTTCTGCTCTCAGCTCCCCAAACCTAGCTTAAGCTTCTGTTGTGTCCCCTACTCAAAACACACGCACATTCTGGGCCAGGGTAGGAGGAACCCACTATGTGTATGGCCTCGTGTTCTGCTTCACTGTCCTCTACCCACCCCTGGCTGGGCACACTGGATCTCCTGTCCTGGGAGCGCTTAAGCTTCTGTTGTGTCCCCTACTCAAAACACACGCACATTCTGGGCCAGGGTAGGAGGAGCCCACTATGTGTATGGCCTCGTGTTCCGCTTCACTGTCCTCTACCCACCCCTGGCTGGGCACACTGGATCTCCTGTCCTGGGAGCGGGGATACAGAGGGGGCACTGGCTTGGATTTATCAGAGTCTTTCAGATCTTGTGTTCCATACTTGGATCTTAGCTTTCAAAACTCAAAGCCAAAAATTTAATTCTTATTCTCTGCATCATGCCATAAGGATCCTCTCTTGAGGAGATGGTCCAGCTGCCTAAACTGGAGAGGATTACAGGATAATAGAAAAAAACCGAAAGCAAATGTTTTAATGAATGTATCAGCTCATATTTGCTCGGCAGAAGCACCTTCACAATACGGCTGATTTCTTTGGGTGAATACTTTGATCGGCTCTTGGAGTGGAGGGTGCGGGGTGGGGGACACCCCCAGGGGCAGGCTGGAGGATCGGGGCGGCTGCTGTCTCGCTAAGCACTTAGCTCATATTGAGAGGGGTGTGAGAGCCGAGAGCGAAAGCGGGATTGCTCAGGATGATAAAGAAGTTTTAAAGGACTGTCTATTAAGAGAAAGAGGAAAGGCAAAGCAGGGAAGAGAAACTTTGAGGAAAGAGCAAAGTTCTTTCAAGGGGATTTCTATGGCGTCTTGCCGTGTCATGTCATCTTTCACCGAGGCTATGGCAGCAGTGTCCCCACTGGTCTCCCACTGTGTCCCCCACCGATGCATTCATTCTCCACACACTGATAGAGTGACTTTCCTGAAATGCAAATCTGATTGTCCCTTTCTGCCTAGAACCTCCAGAGGCTCTCCATTGCCCTCAGAATAAAGTCCACACTTTCCAAGTAGTCATGAGACCCTTCATGACATGGCTTCTCCCCTTCCACTCTCCTCTTGGCAAACTGAGCTTCTGTCACACCCTCACCTCCCCAGCCCCTCCGTGTGCCACACTCTCCCTCACTGCTGGGCCTCAGCCCAGCCATGGACCAGCCACTGAATGTCTCTGCCTTCTCCTCGGCATGTTTTTCTAATCCCCACAACCACTCCAAGGGGAGGGAATCTTTATCCCAATTTTAGAGATGGGGACACAACAGCTTAGAGCATTGAAGTCCCATGTTGAGGACACATGGCTTCAAAAGCAGAGGAGGCTGGTTTTAAACCAGGCCTGTCTGAAGTTTATGCTCTTCCCAACACACCACGGTCAACAGAGCTGGAAAGGACAAGAGCATCTTAGCTCAAGTTATCATGTCACCTCACAGGACCCCGGGGCCAGGTAGTTTTGCTGGTGGGAAGGAATCAAGAAAGATCTAGAAAGACAAGTACAGCACTGTATAATTATACTTACATGAGGTACCTAGAGCAGTCAAATTCATAGACAGAAAGTAGAATGGTGGTTGCCAGGGTTGAAGGTGGAGGGAACAGGGAGCTAATGATTAATGGGGAGAGAGTTTCAGTTTTGCAAGATGCAGGGAGTTCTGGAGATGGAGAGCGGAGATGTTACACAACACTGTGAATGCACGTGACGCCACTGAGCTGTACACTTGAAAATGGTTGAGATGTTAAACTTTATGTTATGGGCAGTTTTTTTAGTTACACAATAAAAATCACAGGATTCATGGGAAAAACGGAGTTGGGGCATAACATTCAAAAATCTTGCCAATTACCCATGTAAAATAAGATAAGAACTTAATAAAAATGACAGCACAGTTTTACACATGTTAAATTCTTAAGAAATACATATACTAAAATTAATACAGTGACTCACCTTGAAGAGAAAAAAGAAAAAGAAAGGATCTAGAGCAGAGGTTCTCAAGCTTTTTGGTCTCAAGACCCCTTTATACTTTTAAAACATAATTAAGAACCTCAAAAAAACTTGTATTTATGTGGTTTATATCTATCCATATCTTCTGTGTTCAGAATTAAAGCTGAGAAGTGTTGAACATTCACACGCATGCATTCTATCAGCCCTCGGGGCAATGATGTCATCCCATGTCACGTGGCCTCCGGAAAACACCACCCACTCATGAGAGAATGAAAGGGAAAAAAGGCAAACAATGTAATCATATTCTTATGAAAATAGTTTTGACTTTGTGGGTCTCCTGAAACAGTCTGGGGTACTGTCCCACATTCCCAGAACACACTCTGAGAACTGCTGATCTATTCTAGCACTAAGGCAGGGTCCCTAGTGGAGCCATTGGAGAGGCTGGGAGAGGGGAGGTGAGGTTACCCCAATGGAAGTCATGTGCAGTTGGGAAAGGTCCCTGCCATGAGCCACAGAGAGGCTGATGGGGTGCAGAGAGAACAGCCCTGAGAGACTCAGCCATGCCCACCTGACCTGTGTACAGTGTCCCCCGCAACATGGCCATGGGGTCCAAAGCTGCCCACACTCACCCACTCCCTGGGATCACAGCTTCTGGACCTCCCCTTGGCCTCAGACAGCAGCGAGGCTCTCTGAGTTCTTCCCCAATTTGAGGCAGGAAGGAGCAGTTGTTTGGAAGCAGCTTTGCCATGTGCCAAGCCAGCCAGGGAAGGCAGAGCTCTGTCCTCAGAGCTCCGGCACATCCTACACCAGCAGCAGCCAGTTTTAATAAGGCTTATTTAAAAACAAAAACAAATCAGCTTATTTTCAGCATGAAATGAGTTGTGTTCGGACCTAATCCCCTGTGGTCAGTCAGCACTCAGCAGTCATGCCAGCTGTCCCAGTCCCCACAGACTGCCTTAGTGAAGGTTACGTCCCCTTTCTAATGACAAGAAGCAGAAATCCAGTAATGCATTCAGTGCCGTGAAAACTTAATCCCAAATATCATTTTTGCTCATATGAGGAAAGTTAACCCGCTGAAGATTCGACTCGACAAACACTGTCTCTGAATTGAGGTCACCCATTTACTTAATGGTAACCCTGCTGCTTCTTACATGAGCTTCCTGACCGATACTCAGGTCAAGACTCTCTGATGGGTTTTATTCATCAGATTTGCTTGTTCCCTCCTGGTAAGTAAAGCCAGAATGGAGTGCAGATTGGCCATGGGCCCCCAATGATGCTAAGCGGAGCTCCCAGGATTCTTGGGTATTTATGGGTGAATTGGAGCTACAGGCACAGGGTGGTGGGTGGCATGCCCCTTTGAGAGCCCTGGGGTGCTGGAAATGCCTCTTACACAGATGCTCCTGGGCCTCATGGAAGAAATGGTGGAAGGCCCATGAGCCTGAATGGAGGGCCCCTGGAGCACCACGGCAGGGCACTGTACCAGCCAGGGTTCCCTAGAGAAGCAGGACGTACGAGGGTACTTCAAAAATTCATGGAAAATAGAATTTAAAAAAATGCAAAATTCCAGGAATTTTTTGAAGTACCCACATATATAGAGAGACAA
Organism: Galeopterus variegatus; assembly: GCF_000696425.1. Lineage (NCBI taxonomy): Eukaryota > Metazoa > Chordata > Mammalia > Dermoptera > Cynocephalidae > Galeopterus > Galeopterus variegatus. Next base: position 70,434 of record NW_007734763.1, on the reverse strand, counting down.
AGAGATTTATCATAAGCAGTTGGCTCACAAGATTATGCAGACTAAGAGGTCCCAAGATCTGCAGGGTGAGTCGACCAGCTGGAGACCCAGGAAGAGCCAATAGTGTGGTTCAAGTCTGAAAGCAGGAAAAAGCTGATGTCCCAGTTCGAAGGCAGCTGGGCTAGGGGAATTCCTTCTTACCCAGGGAGGGTCAGCCTTTTTGTTCTATTCAGGTCTTCAATTGGTTGAGTGCAGCTCTCCCACATCAGGCAGGGCATCTGCTTTTCTATCTACCAATTCAAAGGTTAATCTCCTCCAGAAACACCCTCACAGACACACCTAGAATAATATTTGACAAATATCTGGGTACCCCTGGCCCAGGCAAGTTGTCACATGAAATTAGCCATCACAGGCACTCCCCAAAAAGAAGCAAAGATTATCCCCAAATCAATACGGAAAGAATTGGCACTCACTCTGAAGCAAGGGAGAGCTGAAAACTGGGTGCGTCACCTCAGGCTGCTGGTGGTGTCCAGGGCTAGGGAGCTTCCTTTGTGAGTTCTTCCTGAGTCCTGCAGCAGTGGGGACCATGACATGAAGAGAGGCTAACTGTAGGACCTACAGGGCCTGTGACCATCAGTAGGTGGGACATTCAGGCAACAATCTCCACGACCCAGCAGGACCTATCCCCAGCTGCGGGGCCTTTCAAGACAAGGCCACATTTCAGACTGACATGTCTCTGCTCCTGATTACACTTCGTTAATGACTGTATTGATTAATGCTGAGTCTCTAAACAGCCAACAATAAGAGAAAAAGACATTCACCAAGAAAAAAAGGAAGAAACAAAGATTCAGAGAACCTGCTGCACATAGTACCAGGCAGCAGCACGCAAGTATCATCTCATTTAACAGGTGAGAAAACCCAGAGAGGTCACAGTGACCCTCCTGCAATTAATCATTATTAATTATGATATCATAATCAACACAATTGGAGGCAGCAGCACGCAAGTATCATCTCATTTAACAGGTGAGAAAACCCAGAGAGGTCACAGTGGCCCTCCTGCAATTAATCATTATTAATTATGATATCATAATCAACACAATTGGGTGCCTACAATAAGCCTGATCCTGTCCTTTATAGTCTTAATTCATTCAATCCGTTAATGGCAGTAATTGGAATAACCCCAAAAGATGGAAACTTTAACCTTCCCATTTTACAGATGAACCAAGTGAGGCACATGGAAGTGAACTAAGTTGCCTGAGGTCATGTAGCTAGTATGGGGTAGAGCTGGAATTTGAATCTAAACAGTCCTTCTAGAATTAACCACCCCACTATGCCACCTCCTCCCATGAATGGGCCCCCTATGGGAGGTCCCCCAGAATTGGGTTATATACAGGGAGCCAGCCCAACGCATGACTGAGGGGTGTGAGAGCAGGCTTCCCAGGGCTGAGAAAGAGCAGACCAGCCTTCCAGCCTGGATCTCTCTGGCTCCCACATTCCTCTTGCCATGGGCATGGGGCTATCTCTGGAAGAGGATTACTAGCAAAAGAGAGAAAGCAGACAACCACTTAAAGCGAGGCTCAGGGGTAGGTGGCAGCTCCCGGGACAGGAGGGTGTGTGGTTTGGCCTGTAGGGAGGACCAACACGTGGGAGCAGGGTGGGCAGGAAGCTGCCTCCTATGTGAGGGTCCTTTAGCCTCCTACACCACCTCCAGGGTCACCTATTGCATTTGTAAACCCCGTGGTAACAGGGACTCTGTCTCCTCTCCACATGCAGCAGACAGTCCATCAACCCAGCAGACCCCTGATCCAAACTGCGTTCTCAAGCCAGCCTTGGGCCTGTCTTTTTCCCTGAGGGAAAGAGCTGTCCAACCTTCCAGTCCAGAGCAAGCTCTGAATTTTAATTCTGGATTTACTCCCATGTGGGTTGAACCAGAAGCCATTCGGAGACGGATTAGCAGCCCTGACATTCAGCCTCTAGTCTTCGGACAAAACAACCTAAATCAGCACCCACCACACTCAGCCCCTGTGGAATTTTCCCTGTGGCTCAGGTAGGGCTTCCTGCTGAGCCAGTTCACCATCTTTTTGGGAACACTCTGCCCACTCAGCAGCAGCAGGACCCAGCAGAGAGAAAAGGTAGGATACCTGTGCCATAACACCTGGGACAGGAGGCTTTTCTCTGCATGGCCCTTGCTGGGCACCGGCATATGCACCCATGAAAGCAAAAGGGAGTCTGAGGAACTGGGGCTTGTGTTAGACAGGGTTCTCCAAAGAAACATAGATGTGTGTGTGTGTGTGTGCAGAGAGAGAGATGGAATTGGCTCACAGGATTATGGAGGCTGAGAACACCCAAGATCCACAGTCGGCAAGCTGGAGCCCAGGACAGCCAATGGTGTAGTCCAGTCAGAGCCCAAAGGCCTGAGAAACAAGAGAGTCAATGGTGTAAGTTTCATTCTGAAAGCCAGCAGTCTCAAGACCCAAGAAGAGCCAATGTTTAAGTTCAAGTACAAAGACAAGAATAGATCAATGTCCCAGCTCAAGGGAGTCAGGCAGGAGAAATTCTCTCCTTCAACTTGATTAGATGGGGAACCACCCCCATGAGGTAGGTGCTATGGGTTAAATGTGTCCCCCAAAATTTCACGAATTAGAAACTTGACCCCCACTGTACCAGTGTTAAGAGGGTGGGAAATCCATTTATGGTATTTGAAAGGTAGAACCTTTGAGAGAAGATTGGATCATAAGGATTGTGCCCCTGTGATTGGATTAATCCATACATTAAGAAATGAGTTGTTGTGGGCATGGTTCTGATGACTTTATAATGAGAGCAAGTGAGAAGGTCAGCTCTCTTGATCAGGCCATTCCTGCCATGTGACGCTCTGGTCACCACAGGACCCTGTAGAGAGTTCCCAACTGGAAGAAGACCCTCACCCGATGTGTTCCCGGGACCTTGAACTTCGCAGCCTCCAAAACTGTAAGAAATAAATTTCAGTGCTTTACAAATTACCCAGTTTCAGGTATTCTGTTATAAGCAACAGAAACAGACTAGTACAATTGGGCAATCTGCTTTACTCAGTTTTCTGATTTAAATGGCAATCTCATCCAAAACACCCTTTCAGCAACACCCACACAAATGTTTGACTAAATATCTGGGCACTCCATGGCCCAATCAAGCTGATACATAAAATTAACCATCACAGAGCTCAAGGTGGAAAGAGGGGACACTTAGCATAAGAATAATATGTCTTATGTGAGAGAAGGCTACATCTGGGCCAGGCAAAGGCCTGATTTTCTCACAGGTGCCTCAGCCTGAGACCAGAGCAGGTGCAAAGGCAGATGGTGCTAAGTGACTGCAGAGGTGATGACACACCCTGGGGAGGGTCAGGGGATGTGTGAAGTACTTACAACCTGAACCATAATTAATGAATTAATATATCAATCAGAATTTTAAAGAATATTATTGCCTGTTCTCTAAGTAATCTATTTATGCTGAAACTGCTTGTTAGTGACAAACGTTGTAGCATAAATCATTCATCGAATCCTTATAATAATTACCAACTCATTTGTGGGGTGATTTTTTTCTTTGTTCTGATTGCTAGTGTCTAGGAGTTCCCTGTCTGAGCCACAGCTGGCTATAGGGACTGCTTCAAACTCTTCCAAGAATGTCCCCATTAGAATGATAGTCACTGGGTACCTGGCACCTGGTGCTCTGTCGCAGCAGGGGTCACACAGTGCCCTGCCCACACATCAAGCCTGGGAAGACACACACCTACCACGTGGCCTGGATGCAGAGACCCTCTGTTACAGTGGCCACATGCCCTGCCACCTGCCCTGTCACACCCACCAATGCTAGCTGCACCTGAGCGGTGGGCTGATGTGGCATTTATCCTCACTGCCCTCATCCACTTGGTGCTGCCAGCATCCTCTCCAGAGCCACTCTCAGCCCTGGTCACCTCCTCTGAGATGCCGTGGGGAATGTTATTTGGTGGTTTACAGTCTCATTAACTATACTTTTTGCCATCTGGTATGAGAGGATTTCAATATTGTAATCATGATGAGGTCTTAGCACTCTGTTCTCACTGAATAACAACCCTGAGTCAGAGGGACCAAGTGGCACCAGGAAGGGGGTGGGGATAGATGGAGACTGAAGCAGAGAGCTTTCTCTGCTGGCTAGAGGGGAGCAGCTGAGCAGGGCAGCCCAGGAGTCCATAACAAAGGCCTCTAATGGCCACTGAAGAGATCAGGAAGGAGCTGGAAAGAGGAGCTAGAAGTACCGGTCTGCTCTGAACATCTCCTAGACTTGGGGAGGTCTTAACCACCCAATGGTGTGAATTAAGGGTAGAATGCCAGGCATATATGCCATGCACCATGTACTTACACCGTGCCAAGCCCTGTGGCATGGAAGGCATTTCCATAACAGTTTCCTTTAAATTTCTAAAAAAAACTTTAAAGAACATATTATTATTATTACATTTCACACGAGGATAGTGAAGCTCGGAGAGTTTCAATTTGTCCATTCATTCATCAAACAGATGAATGTACTAGTCACTGTGCCAAGCACTGGGTAAAAGACTTGGCCTCACCCTCATGGAGATTACAATCTAGTGAGCATTAAAGAAACAAGCACATAGGGCCGGCCCGGTGGCGCACTGCTACAGTGCGCCGCTTGGGAGTGCGGCGGCGCTCCCGCCGAGGGTTCGGATCCCACATACAGACCGGCCGCTCACTGGCTGAGCGAGGTGCGGGCGCAACACCGAGGGTTGCGATCCCGTTGCCGGTCCCGGTCCAGTACGGGCACGACACTGAGGGTGGTGATCCGTTGCCGGTCACGAAAAAAGACAAAAAGGAAAAAAAAAAAAAAAAGAAACAAGCACATAAATAAATATACCACCGAGGGTTGCGATCCCGTTGCCGGTCCCGGTCCAGTACGGGCGCGACACTGAGGGTGGTGATCCGTTGCTGGTCACGAAAAAAGACAAAAAGGAAAAAAAAAAAAGAAAGAAACAAGCACATAAATAAATATGCAATTATACATCATCATAAAATACAATAGTGGAAGGGACAAGGGTGCCATGAGAAAGAATGNCAACACCGAGGGTTGCGATCCCGTTGCCGGTCCCGGTCCAGTACGGGCACGACACTGAGGGTGGTGATCCGTTGCCGGTCACGAAAAAAGACAAAAAGGAAAAAAAAAAAAAAAAGAAACAAGCACATAAATAAATATACAATTATACATCATCATAAAATACAATAGTGGAAGGGACAAGGGTGCCATGAGAAAGAATGACATGGGGGTCCTAAGTTAGAGAGGACTCAAGGAAAGCTTCCTTCTGGGCATCCAAAACCAGATTCAAACCCAAGGTCTTGCTCTTCCCACCATGTCTATCAGTGTCCCATTACCATGCAAATGGGAGTGGGGGGACTAATCAATTTCCCCTCTAATGTTAGTCTATGTGTCTTGGACATATCTTGGGCTGCTTTGGCCCTAGTTTCCCTCTTCTGAACCTACCTCCCTCCTTCAGTGTATGGGGTTGTGATAAACCACACATGGGCAGTTGGTGATGCGATCATTCAGAAAATGTTGAGCAGTGGCAAGACGCTTTGATGCCCAGTCCACTCCTGGCTTTGCTACTTACCAAGAATGAGATTGAGACATTTGGCTTTATGCAAACCATAAGTAGTCACGCAATGATCCTGGTTGCCACTAAGTGAGCACCTACCAGCGGTCACGAGCTGAAAGCTGCTTTGAATGAGCTTTGTCATCTGTGTTTGATTGAACTATTAGACCTCATTCTTCTCGCCTCTCTGCATCCATGCTCTTGCCATGGCCTAACTGTGAGCAGAGTGTACTTCCCATCCCTGTCATTGGGCTCAGCCATGTGACCTGCTTTAGCCAGTGGGATGTTAGTAAACGAGATGCCAGGGGCTTGACATATGCTTGAGCAGGAGGGTTTGCCCTCTTCTTGTGTCTTGCCATTGCTATAAGAAGAGATTCCCCAGGCAGCTGCTGCCACTCTGGCCTGGGCCCACAGTGAGATTCACGGAGTAGATGTGAGTCAGCCAGACTAGCAGCCTGAAGCAGAGCTGGTCCCAGCCAACCCTCAGAAACATTAGAAATAAGTGCTCACTGTCCTATGCCACTGAGATGTGACCATTGATTGTTACACAGTGATAGCTAGCTGATACAGCTTAAACCTCATGACTCTATGAGCTGAGTATTATTCTCTACCATTTTACAGATGAAGACACTGGAATTGAGGTTTATACATTGGCCTGCATCATAAAATTAGTCAATGGAAGTGTTGGGATTTAAATCTAAGACTTTCTGGGGCTCAAGTACAGAATGCAAGTATTGGTGCTGCTTCAGCAAAACCCTGCAATGGTGTCTGCATGCAATGATGGACACTTGGATGTGACGTAATTGACAACCAGCCTCTAAAGCCTAGAGCTTCCTGGCTGTACAGGCTCACCCAGTTATTCTGTAAACTTCTCGGTGATGCCACATCGCCCTTCATAAATTTTTAGTTCCCACTTAAGAGTGGTACAGTAGATCATACTGTATTATAATTAGCTAGAGGTCAAGAGTAATTTTTAGAATAAAACGTCAGTGTATGTTAGGAAAGAGAAAGAGAAATAAAGAAAATGGATTGTATCTGAGAAGGTAAAAGTCCCAAAGAGGGAAAGAAGGAAAAATGATTAATCTTCTTCAATTCAAGGGGTTAGAGTGGAGCTCTCACTCCAGCTGAAGACCAGTGAGAAGACTCTTGCAGTTCATGGCAATTGACCGTGGTGACCTGACCCAAGGTGAGAGCTAAGTGAGGGCCTAGAGAACAAAAGCGCATGAGCTCTCACTCCAGCTGAAGACCAGTGAGAAGACTCTTGCAGTTCATGGCAAATGACCGTGGTGACCTGACCCAAGGTGAGAGCTAAGTGAGGGCCTAGAGAACAAAAGCGCATGATGTAACCCGGTGCCCCAAAGCCACACTCTAAAGGAACTGGACAAGTTCAATGGACTCCTCCAAGTTCTTTCTCCCCAACTCCAGGCTGGAGCCAGTTTCCAGTTAACTCAGCTCCTCGTCTCTTCTCCAGCCTGAGTAGGGTCCCCAAATGAGCTGGAGGAAGGGCCAAGCAGCAGAAAGAGGGTCACCATGTCCTTGCAGCCTTGGACAACAGAAAGGGCTGCCCCACAGTTAGGTTTCCTCATCCTGCCCGGGCTCTGATGCACACAGCTGGGTAGAGGTGCTGGTGCCGCTGCATCTGGGCTTGCTCCAGCCCAGGTGGCTGAAGGGCTGCAGCACTGGGTTGAGGCCGGGAGAGTCCGGGGAGAATGCTGGTTTTAACAGAGGCCATGTGGAGGGAGAGCAGGAGGTGGGGCAAGCCAGGAATAGGAATCCAGAGTTGGACTGCTTTGGGTCATGGTTTGGGCTCCCATCTACAGCTTGTGACCTAAGAGCTGTCTGTCTGTCAGAAGTTGGATCCCCCCTTCACTCCTTCAGGCTTAGTTCACAGGAAGGCCTGGGGGACAAAGGATCAGACGCCCTTGGCATGTGTCAGGCTATCTCTGGAGGCAGTAGGCATCTGCTTTCTACACTCTAAAAACTCAGTAGTGGAGACTTCAGGGAAATAAAGAACAACTGTGTAGGTCACCAAAATATACCACAACCACAGCCTGTTGCCTCCCAAGTCCCCAGACTTGGCTTTGGAGACCAGTTCTGCTGAGGGTGGGGTGTGCCTTTCCCAACTTAAGCATCTGGGTCACGGCTTTGCTATGTGTTTGTTTTTGGACAGGCTGACTTAAGCAGTGACTAAGCTTGGAAGTCATAAAACTTGGTAATAAACCTGTCAGTGAGGCTGTCAGCCAGTCCAGGATGCAGACCCCGGGTGTCTTCCGCAGCCAGGCCAGGCTTCTTGCCACCAGCTCTTCCAAGTGCCCCAGGCAGCCCCTGCCTGGAATGCACTGAAATCCACACAGCTCCCAAGATTGTTTAGGATTGTTTAGGATGGGCCAGGAACATCCAGCTTTCCCTCAGGTCCAAGAGCAGGGCTGAGCCTGGGTAGGAAGAGGAGCCAAAATCATTGTGACCGGGTGACCTCAGCTCAGTCATTCTCTGAAACCCTTTCTGAATCTATGGGTGACAAACCCTGGGATTTGATGATGGGGACTGTCTTCTCTGAGGATGTGCTTCCTGGGGATGGTTTTTGTACATAGTGGCCATTTAACCCAGAGTCTGAAGAGACTGATCCCATCTCAGCTCGGCTGCATTACTTGGGCAGGAAGCATCATCTCTCTAAGCCTCAATTTTTTTCAGCTATAAAATGGGAATGATAACACCTCTTGCCCTGCCCACCCCACAGGCATTTGGCAGGGCTCAAATGGAATACTGTATACAGAGGATTTAGAAAAGTGCAAACTGCCACATAACAATGAAGAATAGCAAGTCTTGAGTTTACCCCAACAGACCTTTACCAAGTGCGGGCTTCATGCCAGGCAATGTCTGGGCTCCAGACGTGCAGAGTAAGAGACAGCTCCTGGCCTCTTTGGGCTCGGCACTCTGCAGGATGCTCGTAGGGGCCAAAAATGTATAGCAACAGCAACAGTAACAGCATTAATAATAATAGCTTCACTC
>NW_007734763.1:60511-61678 GCF_000696425.1 Galeopterus variegatus | reverse complement strand
GCCACATAACAATGAAGAATAGCAAGTCTTGAGTTTACCCCAACAGACCTTTACCAAGTGCAGGCTTCATGCCAGGCAATGTCTGGGCTCCAGACGTGCAGAGTAAGAGACAGCTCCTGGCCTCTTTGGGCTCGGCACTCTGCAGGATGCTCATAGGGGCCAAAAATGTATAGCAACAGCAACAGTAACAGCATTAATAATAATAGCTTCACTCACTGAGTGCTTCCTATGGCCCAGGCTTGAACTGCTTCTCATACATCTAATCCTTAAACAACTATGCAATGTGGGCATTATTTGTTTGTTTTAATTGAAGCATAATTGATTATGCGTTTTTGTGGGGCACAGAGTCAAATATTAACACCTATGTACAATATGTGATGATCAAATCAGGATAATTAGTATATTCATCATTACAAAACGTAATCATTCTTTGTGACCCTTAACCAATTTCTTGCTAGCCACCCTCCCCTTCCCAAGCTGGACATTGTTATTTCCATTTTTGCAGAAGAAACTGTGGCTCAGTAGGATGAAGTCATCTACCCATGGTCATTCGGCTAAGAAGTGGCAGGTCATCTGGTTTCAAAATCTCTCCTCTCCAAGCATTCACCTTCTTCTAAACTTTCTGTCATGCACATGTTTTATATAATGTTTCCTTTTGCAGCCTTTAGCAGCAGAACGAAAGAGCTCCGTGCTATATTATATCAGTAGATAAAAGGATGGGTGTCTAAGTGTTGCCCTTGCCGTTGCGTGTCCTTGGTCATATCACACCATCGCCTATGGGAGGTACGCCCTCCGTGGACAACCCCCAGCTCTGCCCCCAGCCAGCTCTATGAACTTGGTCAAGCCATGGCCCTCTCTGCTCTTCAGCTCACTCATCTGTAAAATGAAGGACTTGGATGAGATGGTCCCAAAGGGTCCTCCCTGCTCTAAAAACCGCTGACACTTACAGGTCATTTCTAGATGACATCTCCCACTTGAACAAGGAGGGGAAGGACTTGCTGTATCTGTCCCAGTGAGTCAGAGCACAACAGGGACACGCCCCAGGCAGGCTGCTCATAAATATTCAGAGTGGATCAGCCAAAGTTAAGAGTGACCGGAAACTTCAGAAACTCAGGGACCATGACAGGAAGTTTATACTACCTCATTAGGCCTTAATTACCTTAGATC
>NW_007734763.1:57954-59582 GCF_000696425.1 Galeopterus variegatus | reverse complement strand
TAAGGAAGCTGAACTTTCCTCTGTCAAACATCAGGACCCTACTGAAAGTTGTTCCTATTACATAATTACTTATTTGGATTATTCTAATAACTGACAATCATTGCATGCTTACTATGTGCTGAGCACTCAGCCAAACCTTATGTGTTACTGCAGTAGTCTGAGGTCAAAGAAAACAAATCCTGGTAATTGAAAGATTTTCTTTCAGTCAAAATAGGTCAAAAGAGTTTCTGGGAGGTGTCGAGGTCAAGAACATGAGTCAGACAAAAAGGGTTCACATCAGTCTAAGCTGTTACTAGCCAACAGGTCCTTGGACATCATAACCTTCTAAGCCTCAGCTTGCCCATCTGGAAGATGAGGATAAAGCTCGAAGGGGTACTGTAAGCATTTAAAGAGGTCATGCTTGTGCCAGGAGACAGTAAATCGGAGCTCTGTGGCAAGGGCAGACACAGGCTGAGTGCCCACACGCTGGCAGGGCCAGGCAAGGTGGGTGGGGGTAGCACTTCAGGCAAGCTGGCAATGGAGCCTCTAGGAGCAGGCTGGGGCCTCTAGGAGCAGGCCAGGCCCTCAGCCATGCTGGTCGGGCTTAGAAAACACAGGGGCGATGGGCGGGATGGACCAGAGTCTCCGCTTGCCCAGGAAGCCCTGCTGGTGACCAAGGGTTTCCTCCGTAGACACATTGTCTCAGTCCATTGTCGCGCGATCCTCTCTCTCCTTCTCCTCCCTCCCTTCTATCCAAACCCTTGGATCCAGGGATAGTCTTATGACGCCAGCGAGAGCCTGCCTCAGCTATGTCNCTCTCTGCTCTTCAGCTCACTCATCTGTAAAATGAAGGACTTGGATGAGATGGTCCCAAAGCGTCCTCCCTGCTCTAAAAACCGCTGACACTTACAGGTCATTTCTAGATGACATCTCCCACTTGAACAAGGAGGGGAAGGACTTGTTGTATCTGTCCCAGTGAGTCAGAACACAACAGGGACACGCCCCAGGCAGGCTGCTCATAAATATTCAGAGTGGATCAGCCAAAGTTAAGAATGACCGGAAACTTCAAAAACTCAGGGACCATGACAGGAAGTTTATACTACCTCATTAGGCCTTAATTACCTTAGATCGTCCCCCATGGCTGAATATTCCTCCCCTTAGAATAGAGAAACACCGCCATCCCAGAATAGCATATAAACCCTCCCACTGAGATTGGTGGGCACGTGCGTTTCTCCCTTGCAGAGAGGCCAATGCACTTCTTTGGCATATAACTTTGCTTTATAATAAAGCCCTATTATGTTCCATTTCTCTGTTCCCTCTCTTCCTTTCCTTTCACCAGTCCTATGAAAGATTTTTCTTTTCAGAGACAGACCAAGAACCTGGAACTGCCACCTGGTAACAGCTTCAAGTTGGCTGTGTGACATTGGGAAAGTCACTTAACTCATTTGGGCTTCAACTTCTCCATTCGTGAACTTGGAACAAAATGTATCACTCTCCCCATCTCACAGGCTTGTAATGAGGATCAAGTAAGTCAGAGGCCATGAAAATATACGAAGTTGCCCTAACAATGTGGGGGTGGGCTATTACTATTACTACTAATTACCACTGGGTGAGATGGAAAGGAGGCCCCAGAAAGTGACGAGAAGGAA
>NW_007734763.1:37994-56116 GCF_000696425.1 Galeopterus variegatus | reverse complement strand
CCAAACCCTTGGATCCAGGGATAGTCTTATGACGCCAGCGAGAGCCTGCCTCAGCTATGTCAAATCAGGCTGCCCCGCCCCAGGGAGGACAGGGCAGTTACCCAGGAGGCTATCAGTGAGGGAGGGACTGAGCCCAGCTGCTGATGGTAAAAACAGAACCTCTGTGAGGAAGAGCACTCCTTCTGGAAGGTTCTGTCAATGTGAATGCTCCTCTCTGACATTGTGACTGCTGCAGGCTCCAGCACTTAAAACCCCCTGGGAGGCTGTCAAAGGCACAAGTCACTCTGGTGGGTGAAAAGGAATAACCCCAAAATCAAGGGGAGGCAAGGCAGATGGAATCGCTTTGTGTCTTCAACCAGCCAGAGGCCCAGGGCTTCTTCCAACAAAGGTCCTCAACCCTGGCTCCACATGGAAATGCCCGAGGGGCTTGTTAAAATCCAGATTCCAGGGCCCCAGCCCAGAGATGCTGACTTGGGAAGTCTTAAGCCTGGCCTGGAAATGTGTATTTATCTTGGTCTTCAGGTCCTTCCTGTCTGCCAGCCACTCTCCACATGGCTCCCAGAAAGAAGCTGGGGCATAAACTCAGAGTTACTGAAACACACAAATCCTAGACTTTGAAAAGCGATCGCATTTCGTACTTTTTTGCCCATAATTACTTCAGTCTCCTTTCTTCTGCTTGATGGACCTGAAACAATAGCAGTCAGTGAGGGACCTGAGGATGGCATTTGTGGTACCTTCCCCACCCAGAGCTGCTGGCAGGGCTCAAGGTCAAGGGAGAGGCATGCGGCTCCTCCCAGCTCATCTACATACAATGAGCCCATAAATCAGTCACCAACCCCGGCAAGCTTGGGGTGGGGCCCAGGAGCCTTGGCCTGCCTTGCCTGCAGGTGGCCTAGAGGCATCCCGCCTGTCCTCCTGCTCAGGGTGAACCTGTCCCCACACACAGGTGTGCGGCCTCCCTTTCCAGCGGGCACTCAGAAGTGGAGGTCACAGCGTCCCCCAGCCCAGCCTTCCACTTACCTTAAAACAAACAGACTAGCCCATGCCAGGCTTCCTTTTCCAGCTGTGGAACTGTGGGCAAGTCCTCCCACTGAGCTAGTGTCCCTGAGAAATGGGGAGATGAGTGAGGCCTACTTTGAGGGGCTTTCATGGAGATGAAACGAGAAGATGCTGCAGACGACAACGTGGCCAGCTGCGCATCCCCCATCGTCCTGCCCATTCCTGCCCTCGCTCCTTGATAGTTTCCAGACCCTCGAGGAAGAGGTTTCCCTCTGCCCTCCCAGCCGGGCCAAGCTCCTGCTCTGGGAGCTGCTCTGGCTTCTTAGAAGGCTCTGGGCCCAGCAGAAGGTGGCTTGTTTTTACCCGTTAGAAAGAGGACTCTGTGGCAACTGAGCAGAATTTCTTCCTCTGGGCTTTGGCCTTGGCCCCCAAGAAGGTGGAGGGACTCTCCTATGACATAGAAGTTTCAGATACGGCTCTAAACCGATGTCTGGGGAATATATTATTCAGCCAACAAACACTGAACGGGCCCCTGCTGGTCAGCAGGCTCAGGGAACATAGAGAAAAGCCTTTTCCTCAGGGGCTCTCGGGGCCAAAGGACACACGTCCTCTTGCCACGTAGTAAAGGCTGGAAGTGCCTTCTTAAAAGATTTAATATGTGATACTTAGATATACCAAAAAGGTATAAAATATTGTTGGGAAAATAGAATAGTTTGGTCAGGGCCCTCGCCTCAGGTCCAGCTGGGTGTGGTTCAGCATCCTTTGTAAGCAAATTTTGTGTGTGTGTGTGTGTGTGTGTGTGTGTGTGTGTGTGTGTGTGTGTGTGTGTGTGTGTGTGTGTGGAGTTAGTGCACGTGTGCGCCAGTGTATCTTTTTAGTTTTGTTGCTATTCTTGTGTTCTTCTGCAGAGAGAGAGAGAGAGAGGAGAGAGAGGGAGGGAGAGAGGAGAGAGAGTTTCAGTGAAACAGGCGGGTGGGTGTTGGCCTCGGGTGTCTGCCCCGTGCAGCCATGCTTTCCAACCTACAGCTTCCCAGGACTTTTTGGCCAGTTACCTCGCTCATAGACCTGCATGAAGAGGTCTGGTGATCCAGCCTGGTGTGTGAGGGGTCTGGGGATGCAGCCTGACATGTAAAAGGTCTATGGCCCAGTCTGTGAATGGGCCTCAGGCATCTGGGAGCTCCAGACCCAGCTCTAACTCAACAATCGGCCGAGTCAGTGCAGGATTACCAGCAGGTAAAAGAGCCCAACAGCAGGCGTGGTTGCCTAGCTTTACAATTGGTGTCATGAACAGGATTAAGAGCTAGACAATTGGTGCTGTGAGGATTCCAGGCCTTAGACTGTAGCCAGACAAATATAATTAATACCTGTATGCCCACCACCCAACTTGAGAAACAAAGTTCATATTTACCAATAGGATTGAAGCGGGTCATACTCTCTCCTCCCCCTCCCTGAAATAAGCTGAATTTGGTATCCATCATACATACTAACTGGGATTAAATTTGCCTACAAATAACAGAAAACCCAAAATAGTTGCTGTGGTTGCTCCATGGTCCTCAAGGACCAGCCATCCTGGGTACCACCATCTGCAGCGTTGTTTCCACCTCCTGGACCAAGATAGCTGCCATGCTGCAGCCACCATATCTACTTTCAAGCCAACAAGGAGCAGAAAGCAAGGGAAGGAGGGCACATCATCTGCCTTAAGGTGACTTCTTGTAAGTTGCACACTGTGCTTCCCTTACATCTCATTGGCCAAAACTTAGTCACAAGGCCACATCCAGTTGCAAGAGAAGCTGGAAGATGTCATTTTTATTCCAACTGGCTAAGTGCCCAGGTAAAAATCAGGAGCAGCCTCCTAAGGAGGAAAGGGAGAGTGAGATTGGGAGACACCTAGTGGTCTCTGCTACATGGCAGTCTTGACCAGAATGCCAGCTTAGGGCCTTCAACCACTTTTCTAAAAAGAGAACCTTTATATTTTGTTTAATTTAAAATATGAAAATACTAAATCTTAATGAAGTCTCACAAATGGATCAAGATATGGAATATTACTGACATCCCAGACAGGCCCTCTGGTGCCAAAAAAGTGTTTCACTATAAAATAAAACCCCAGGTTAGTAGCTGTCTGATTCCGTGTTGGTTCATGAGAATTTAGTCTGCATCACTCCTTGGTCTTAGGAGGCTATCTTCTCAGTTGCTCTTTGGTAAGTATTTCTCCTGATGAATGAGCTGACACTGAAGCCAAAATTCCCTTCAGGGAAATCCTGACTGACAGGGAGATTTGTCCATGGATTTAGTCACAAGCTGCATTAAATAGAGATGGCTTCTATTGTGCATCTATTCTGTGTCAGCTGCTGTACTGAGTGAACATGCTGCTTTTGAGCATGCAAGCAGTGAAAACACCACTCCAGCTGCCGTCCCATTCCTGGATGCACCACCGACTGGAGCTGTGTGATTTCACCCGAACCTGAAGTCACTAGGGCCAGCTCTGCCTTAGTTTTCTCATCTGCAAAATGGGGATAATACTGTTGTGATGATAAAAAGAGGAAAATGTTGTCAAAGTGTAAATATAAAGCTCGACTTAAAGACATTGCTTTCTTCCCCTGGGGAGACCAAGTTTCCCACTGAGCTCAACCTACACAATTATTTCCTAAAGTTCCCCTCTCACTCCCATCCCAGCGTTGATGGCAGAGAGAGGGCTGAAGAGCATTCAGCTGATACAGCCAAGGGCTTGCTCTTCTTCCTTTTTCAACTGGATCTGTGTCGACTCCCTTTGCCTCACGTTGCTGCAGCCAGTCCCTAGATTTCTGGAACACTCGGTGCTGTCTATGCATTTTACTTTTGTGCAGTCTTTCTCCTTCCCGTCCTTATTTTTGTATACTGTGCCACATATATATTTAGCTCTTTTAATCTTGCTTCATAAATGATTTCTGCAAGTCAGATCCCTAAAAATGTTTCCCTGAAGATCCCCCCAAACCATGTCTAAAATATTTACCTTCTGGTCAACACATCATAGCCAATTCAGCCTGTCACCGCTGCCTTCATTACCAGGAGAAAGACGGTAGGGAAACTGCAGAGGAGCAGAAAAGGCAGGGCCCTGGCACACTGTGCCGAGTGCTCTGGGCACCCCCTTCTTGTAAAGATGCTGAAACAGCATTGAAAGGGCTTGGACATAATTGACTCTACAGTCTTTGCCATAAAGATATAATCTGGTGGTTAAGGGTTTGGACTCTAGCATCTCAGTGTCTGAGTTAAAATCGTGACTTCATCACTAATTTGCTGTGGAATACTGGCCAAGTTACTTAACTTCTCTGTGACTCAACATTCTCAGCTATAAAATGGGAGTGCTGAATGCTTACCTCACTGGACAGTTATGACTAAATGAGATAAGGCAGGTAAAGTTCTCAGCATGGTGCCCGGTGCCTGGTGAGTGCTCGGTAGCACTGGTAGTAGCTTTTCCTGTGGCCTACACAGTATCTGTCCTTTTCATCATTTTTATTAGCAGAACCCTGGTTTTATGCTGAATGCCAATATGCCCCAGTTTAAAAAACAAGAATGATAACTTTTTCTGCCTTCCCTTGCATCCGGAAGTAGTCATGTGACACGATTCTTGCCAAGGAGACATCACTGGAGTCATGGGGAGTGTTCCCAGGGCAGCATTTTATTTTTTTTATTTTTTTACTTTTTTATTTTTGTGTGTGTGGTTCTGAGAGTTTTATTTATTTATTTATTTTAATTTTTATTGAATCAAAATTGATTATACATATTATTCATATGGTGTTCAACATTGAGATATGTAGATCAAATCAACATTACTAGCATATATATTGTTACAAATCGTAATTATTCTTTATGCCCCTTGCCCAATCTCTCCCCCTCCCCCTCTCCCTGACCCCCCCACCCCAGGCAGCTTTTCAAAGGGAGCAGACTGAATTGCCACATGCCTGTCTGCCTTTCTCCCCTTCCTCCTTTTTCTTGTTTAGAGTGTGAATGTGATGTCTGGAGCTTCAGCAACCATTTTTTGACCAGGAGCCCAATTTAAGAAAGAGAAAGGAAGCCTGGGTCTCTCCTCCCAGATGATGCTGTGGAGCTGCCATACCGGTGCCAGACCGCCTGCCTTTGCACTTTGTTACCAAATAATAACTAAATAAATGACCCCCTAATCTGCTAAGCCCTTATTTGTTGCATTCATATTACTAGCAGGCACATGCAGTTTCTACCCGCTGCAAGCATTAGGCTCCTCCTGATGAGGAACAACTCCAGTTAGAGCTGGATGAGACCCTGCAGTGGCTTTTGAACTGTGTTCTGCAGAGCTGAGGGGTCCATGGAGTCTCTCTCAGGCTGGAGATTGGGGGTGGGAAGGGTAAAGACCATGCCACCTCTCCCAACCCTATCTTTTTCCAACTTTGCATTATTTTCCAACTTTGCATTAGTGTGTATTGTAGGGGGAGAGGGGGCCCAGTTAGGCTGTGTTTAAAAAATGGACTCCAGAGCAAGAAAAATAAAATGAAAGGTTTGGAAACCACTGTTCTTGTCCAACCCCCTCATTCTACAGATGAGTGATCTGAGGCCCCAAAAGCGCCTTGCCCAGTCAAGCTCGGCCAGGCAGAGCCAAGAAGAGAAAGTTTTCTGCTCTTTCCGGGGGCCCTGCCAAGGGCTGGAACTGCCACAAAAAAAGCAGATCCAAAGAGTTTACAATCGCTGACAAAGTCCCAGCCCACCGAGTCCTGATGGGCCGCCTGCTCTAGGGGGAGTTGGACAGGCCCCTCCAGTTAAAACTAATGAGGGCTGGGAATGCCCTTTCAGGGCCCTGGGCAGCCAACGTTCCTCCTGCTGAGAGAAAGTTGGACCGCTTCCTCTTCTCTCTACAGTAATTCATTCATTGTTTGTTTATTTTTTTAAAAGCACACATACACTGGATGTGTGGGGCAAAGCGGGTGAGTGGGTGTGCGAAATCCTCAATACATGGCGTTCTTTGTCCCTGTTCTTGTGGCTCTCCTTTGCAAAGTGCTCTCTTAATCAATTCAAGATCAATGGCTGCTAAGTTGCAGCTGTAAACACCACCTCTTTCAAGGTCAATTAAAGCAGCTCAGTGTTCTGTAGCAGGAAGTGTCACTGTGGGAGGGGCGCAGGAAGGACATTTATCATGGAGCTCCAGTGAGTGTTTAGAGGCCCTGTGCTTGTGGATTTGCCCTGTTTGGACACAGTTGGTCAACTCAGTAGAAAATAAATTGCCACTTGAGTGCAATAATCAAATGTTGTAACAATGCAGAATATCTCATTCCAGGACTTTACCTAGATACTCTTGCCCTCATCTCTCCATTCTGTCCATCCATCCATCCATCCATCCATCCATCCATCCGTCCATCCATCCATCCATTCAACAATTATTATTGTGTCTAGCACTGGTACAGAAGAAAATAGGCAAGGTCCGCAACTTGGAGCTTATTTGGTGGGGATGGAGAGAGACTGAAAATGAACGTGTAAACAAGTAGACTAACAGTGGAGCCTGTGGCAGGGATGTCACTCAGTAGGGGAAGCAGCCCAGAAGGGGACACACAGCACCCCTTCCCAGGGGAAATCAGGACAACACAAGACCCACCCCAAAGACTCTGATTTAGAACTATGATTAACTAAAGGGGCATATCAGAGTGTTTACTTATCATCAGGTGCCAGGACAGGTAGCAGGCCTGGGGGTAAGTTTTTTACCTGGATTCTTCTGCTTAACTCTTCTTGGAAACAGGCTTTTCCCCCCACCTCCAGATGTCCACTGGGAGACAGGGGTCCCGAAAGTGCTCAGAGAAGCCCAGATGTCAGGGTGAGCTGAGCAGCACTTCAGTTTATGAGCGATGGGCAAGGCCAGGGGCTAGTTTCAGAACAGCTGTGTGGTCCCAAAGAAAGAATCAGCATAATGCCATCTTTTATAAAGTCACTCGGCAACTATTTTAAGGCAGCGGAGGGGAACCCAGATAGGCACTAGACTCAGACTTGGAGACCTAAGTTCAAATCCTCCTTCTACCATCCCTGCATCCCTTGGCAAGCCCTTAATTTACTGAGGCTCACTTGTGAAATGGTGATAACACTATCCCATTCATGGGATTGCTATGAGGAGTTTTGAAGAAATGATACTGGGCACATATCTGGCATGGAGTGGAGGCTCCATAGCTGGTGGATGAAGCTGCTTTGGAGGCAGGGAGATCCACCAAGAGATTGGGAGGGTGGCTTAGGCCAAGGCATGAGGGTCTGACCTGCACAGAGGGCACTGTGATGAGAACAAAGGCTGAAAAGATGTTTAAGTGCTAAGATTAGTGGGACTTGGCAACTACCTAGGTAGAGGTGGGGACAACCACTCATGAGGGCAAGGAACTGGGAGGAGCTTGGGAGACTTGGTGGGCAGTGATGCCTTGACAAAGACTGGGGACACTGGAGATGCTCAGTTTGGGAGACCAGGGGGCCAACCAGGTGGACATCATAGTCATCTGACAGTGGGGGACAGTGGGAGTCACAGAGCTATGGGTGTGTGAGCTCTGGTGGGAGACACAGGCATTTTTTTTTTTTTATCAATATACAATGTAGTCGATTTTTGTGTCCCTTTACTGATTCATCCCTCCCCGCTCCCTCTCCTCCCTCCCACCCAACACAGGCATTTTTTTTTTTAAGATGAACTGTAAGGGGATCTTAACCCTTGACTTGGTGTTGTCAGCATCACGCTCTCCCAAGTGAGCTAACTGGCCATCCCTATGGACAGTTCACTGTCCAGCACACACACCCCTCGGAGAACTGCTCCTCCTTTCCTCCCATCAGCAGCGTTTGCAGGACGACCAGTCGCTGACCCTGCCCCATAAAATACGAGTGTAGATAACAGGCCTCGGCCCAGTTCATCTCAACACACAACTCCCTTGGCCACACGATTGCTCCAATGGTGAGTGTAGGACCCAGCACAGGACACTCCGAGTCCTTCTTCTGGGTCTTTTATTTTGGACTTGGAGGAGAAAGGGCTTTGTCTTTTGAGTCCTGACGTGGGAAAGATTTGAAGTCTGCCAGGTGCCACCTTCTGTGGGAGGGATATGAAGAAACCCAATTTGCTGGAGAGAATGAGGCCAATCAGAGGCAAGCAGAATTGAGAACTAGAGAAGGGAGAATTCTGACCACGACATGTTTCTGATTCCTGTTCCAGAAATCCCCAAAGCAGCTGTGCTTCCCACAGCCCCTTGTCAGTTCTTTGAGCTACTCCAGGCATGAAAGTCATGAAATTCCCTTTTGTTCAAGTCCGTCTGAGCTGGGCCTCTGTCACTTGCAATCCGAAGAGTCTTAGCTAACTTGGCTCTCAAAGGCAGAAAGATTGCACAGCTGTGATCTGTAAAACTTTATTCTCCATATAGTCATCAAGACACTGTTGAAAGCTATGGGTGCACGCACAAAATATTGTCTACAATCTCAAGGTGGTCTCACCAGAAGCCCACCCATGGACTCCTAGGGACACGGGAAATAGCAGAGAGTCTAGGGATGACCCTTGGGGGACAGCTCCTTTCAAAAGACAAGAGGAGGGCCAGCCCGGTGGGCCACTTGGGAGTGTGGCGGCGCTCCCACCGAGGGTTCGGATCCCACATACAGACCGGCCAGCTCACTGGCTGAGCAAGGTGCGGGAGCAACACCGAGGGTTGCGATTCTGTTGCCGGTCCCGGTCTGGTACGGGTGCGACACTGAGGGTTGTGATCCGTTGCTGGTCACGAAAAAAGACAAAAAAAAGGAAAGAAAAACAAAAAAAGACAAGAGGAGAGAGACCAGGGCCAGAGGAGAATGAAAAAGGACATAAAAGAGGCAGGAGAACCAAAAAGGGGCGTCACAGTGGAAGTCAAGGATGAGATGTGCTGAGGAGCACGGTGCCACCAGTGACCGACCAGGGGCTGGGAAAGGCCATGGAATTTAGGAACTGCATGTGGATGTCTCAGAGAGCTCAGCAAGGGACTCAAAGTGCAGGCTCACAGAAGCCAGGCTGCAAGGTACCTACGAGTGAGTGAACCTTGAAAACATTAAGCTCAGAGAAAGAAGTCAGAGACAAAAGGCCACATATTCTATGATTACATTTGTATGAAATGTCCAGGATTGAATTTACCTAAATCCAGAGGGACAGAAAGTAGATTAGTGACTGCCACAGGCTGGGGATGGGGGAGTTAGGGATGACTACTAATGGGTATAGGATTTCTTTTTAGGGTGATGAAATGTCCTGGAATTAGGTAGTAGTCGCGATTGCACAACACAGTGAACACATTAAAAACCACTGAATTTTCAGGGAAATGCAAATTAAAACCACACTGAGACAGCACCTCACCCCAGTTAGACTGGCTATAATCAAAAAGACAGAGAATAACAAATGCTGGCGAGGGTGTGGAGAGAAGGGAACACTCCTGCACTGTTGGTGGGACTGTAAATTAGTACAACCACTATGAAAAACAGTATGGAGGTTTCTCAAACAACTACAGGTAGATCTTCCATATGATCCAGCAATCCCTCTTCTGGGTATATACCCAGAGGAATGGAAATAATCATGTCGAAGAAATACCCGCACTCCCATGTTCATCGCAGCTCTGTTTCCAATAGCCAAGATATGGAACCAACCTAAATGTCCATCGATGGATGATTGGATAAGGAAACTGTGGTATATACACCCCATGGAATCCTACTCTGCCATAAAAAAGAATGAAATTCTCCCATTTGCAACAACATGGATGAGCCTGGAGAAACTTCTGTTGAGTGAAATAAGCAAAGCACAGAGGGATAAAAACCACATGTGCTCACTCATGTGTGGGAGCTAAGAGAGAAAGAAGGAAGGAAAGAAAGTCCACAGTAGTGCGTTGGACTTGCAGAAGGAGAGAACATACCTTGGGATACAAAGTGGACTGAGGGGAAAGGAGAGGAGGAGGGAAGTTGGGGATGATCGGGTGGGGGAGATGGGGTACAAACACAATTTGTGGTAAGGTGCATGCTGCCAGTATGGATCCGGCCTTCACATCTTGGCCACGGGGGGTGACAACCAGCTATGTATCTCTTGAATATTTATAACAAATAAAAAAATTTTTTTAAACCCACTGAATTGTACACAATAAAAAGGGGTAATATTCTGGTATTCAATTATATCTCAATTTTTAAAAAAAATGAGTGGGCGCTCTTGAAAGGGAAGCAGCAAGAATAGACACCCCCTCCAGGAGCTGGGGACACCCAGAGGCCAGTAGCAGACCAAGGAAGTGACTTTGGGGGGTGAAAAATCCTAACCTCAAAGAGAAGATGGGTGTGGTGAACAGAGTAATGGCCCTCAAAAAATGTCCTAATGCCTGGGACCTGTGAATGTATTACCTCACATGGCAAAGAGAAATTAAGATTACAGACGGAACAGAGGATGCTAATCAGCTGACCTGAAAATAGGGAGATTATGCTGGATTATCCAGGTGGGCCCAAAGTAATGACAAGGAGTTTTTTAAGTAGAAGGAGGCGGCAGAACAGTCAGTGTCAGAGCGATGCGAGGAGGGAAGGACTCAGCCGGCCAATGCTGGCTCTGATGATGGAGGAAGGGGCTTCTAGAAGCCAGAAGAGACAAGGAAGCAGATTCACCCCCAGAGCCTCCAAAAGGAAAAGCTGCCCTGCAGCCTGGATTGTAGCCCCGTGAGACGCATATCAGACTTCTGACCTACAGAACCATGCGATAAATTTGTGTGCTTTAAGCCACTGAGTTTTTGGTAATCTGTTACCATATGAAACTAACTAAGTGGATATTCTGAAGACAGGGGCGATTAAAAGTCAGGAGGAAGCCAGGTGGATATGAGATGGTGGAGATGTGGGAATAACACTGGCCCACAGCCACACTGCCACTAAATTGACTGCAGAGCCACAGGCAAGTCATCCCTCGCCTCTCTGGCCTCAGTTTTCCCTTCTGTGAAATGGGAGTATTGGAGCGAATGACTTTCAAGGGCTCTGGCAGCTCTGACACTGACTTCATATGTTGGTCCCTCAGGCTGTGCAGTCACTGGATCAGCTCACACTTGGTCCCATAAGGGATGCAGATCTTATCTTTGGTTTGTCAGAGAGGCTGTTCTGTCAGAGGATGATGGCAAAGCTGCCTTTCACAGGGGCAGGAGAGTCGAGAGGATATGAAACACCCACTAGTAACTTTCCATAAAATATATCTCCCCAGTCCCCTGACACTCCCCATTTGAGCATAGAGTGCATCACTTGGTAGGGACAGTGCCACTCTTGACTGGCTCCCCATTGGCAGACATTGCTCATGAGTTTTGGCTTCGGAATCCTCCTCGACACAGTGCCCCTGCAGCTACTGCCAACTGAGCAGAACTGGCAGGTGAGGTGACGTCTATATGGCAGCCTTGTGTTGAGATATTGCTGATGCCAGCCTCCTCCTTGAAACCATAAACACCTCTGGGATTAGGTAAGACCTTAAGATGGTTTCAATCATGAATAGCAAACTGTGGGTTAATTAGTTTACCAAGGCTCTGGTGGAGGTTCCTGTTTCAAATAATAGAAATCAACTCTGGCCAACTGAAAAGAAAACACCAAACCCCTACTGAAAGTCCTGGACTGCTCACAAAATTGAGCAAGAAGCAGAGAAAAGAGGCAAGACCATGGAAGTTACCGATGACAACATACTCATGTTCATGCCACAGGAAAAGCTTGATTGAGACATCACTATTGGTACCACTGGGCACTTCCCAACCTTACCACTGCATTGGCAAATCAGCTGCTGCCACCCTGAATAACTCCTACCTGAGCCCACCTCTTTGGATCACTCTCCTGATTCAAAGTCCCAGGAGAGAGAACTGTTTGCCTGAGAGTAGGTTATGTCCTGCCCCCTGGTGGCCAATAGCAGAGAGACGGCCTCTGCCCCACTCCAATTTCCTTAATGGGCTGGAGGGGCTGCTCCGCACCATAACCTGCACTGTGGGAGAATATCCTGTAGTTCCAAGTGGTTTCACGTGCTAGATCCCCTTAGAAGAGTCTAAGGTCTCCTGCACTCAGATAATTTGCTATGGAATGTTCCTTCTAGAAATATTTGAAATCTACTGGTTCAACAACTGTGTTCCAGGAGCTCAGAGAAGCCGGTTAGTATTGGAGTTGGGACTAGAACACAGACCTCCCAGCTTCCCCTCCAGTGGTTTTTTTGTTTGTTTTGTTTTTGTTTTTGTTTTTTTGCCCCACTGCACTGAACTCTGGCCTGCTCCAGCGTAGGACCAGGAGGCAGAGGACGTGGGCATTGCCACGGCAACCAAAAGTCACAGGTTTTCTGGGACTAGATGAATTTCTTGAGCTTTCATACTTTTCTAAGAGACATACTTTTCTAAGAGACAAGGAAACAGATTCACCCCCAGAGCCTCCAAAAGGGAAAGCTGCCCTGCAGCCTCATCCTCTCGATGAGTAGTAGGTCAAAGTGATTTAATTCTTATACCTTTGTAAACAAAACTTTCAGATGAATATATTTATAATTCAATGAAACAAGCCTTTGCTAGATTCTATATTTCTGTATGTTCTTTCTGAGAATATGATTGCCCCAGGAATAGATCCCTAGAGGAGGAGTTCTGTTTGAACACCATGGCCAGGGTGTCTGGGCAGTGGGGCAGCAGGGGGGACCCAGTGTCTGGGATGAGAGGAGGAAGAGAAAACAGGAGGCAGATTCTATATTTCTGTAGGTTCTTTCTGAGAATATGATTGCCCCAGGAATAGATCCCTGGGGGAGGAGTTCTGTTTGAACACCATGGCCAGGGTGTCCAGGCAGTGGGGCAGCAGGGGGGACCCAGTGTCTGGGATGAGAGGAGGAAGAGAAAACAGGAGGGAGCCTGAGCAGAGAGGGGCTAAGCTGGAACTTCTCATGACTTCATTATTTTTCAGCAGGCTGGCACAGCAGCACTGTATCTTGGCTGGACAGGGCAATTAACAGCTCCCCAAGCTCCTAATGAGTAGTGTTCTTAAAGTTTAAGCTGCCTGCAGAGTTTCCCAAGGGAATTTTTTCTTGGAAGCTAACTCCTGAGAAGTGGCTTCCCCTGGGTGCACCTTGTCCAGGGCTACTGGATTTGGCCAATTGGTTGGAAACCAGGAATTCTGAGTCCAGAGCCACAGCCTGTAATTTGCAAGGGGAGACAAGAAGCACAGCTCATCCCTCAAAAGGGTGTCTGCCAATGATGCTTAATTTTCTGCGGCAGCTTAAACTCCTGCTTCCTCACAAGCCCCTTCTGAGACCCTCATTCCACAAAGGACCCACCACCCTTTGTACCTGGTTCAACCAGGGATGGGCACAGCCTCCAAAGGCAGTGGGTTATAGTTGGCCAGGAGCCAAAGCTCTGTCGCAAATCAGAGCCTAAACCAACCAGACTCTCTCTTGGAGAACTTGAACTTGAGAGTTGCAGAAAATCTGTTACTAGGCTGTAGCAAGAACAGTGGAAATCAAAGGTGAGGGGAACTGAGTCTTCCAAGGAGAGAACAAGGTTGCCATGACATGGTGGCTTGAAAGAATTGGAGCTCCAACAATGTACCTATAACATGAAGTCATCTGAGTTTGAATCCATTCTCCATGACCCAAAACATCCTCATTTGCAGACCCAAACACATGCACACCCAGCCAAGTGACAAGGGGTCACTTTAGCAAATGACTCAAGCCTAAGGGACTTCACTTTGGCCTCACTGAAGATATGTGAGATCCATCACAATTAAAAAAATATCCTCAGTTCCTGACTTGAGTTCATCTGTGAAACACAGACAAGGTTAAAATCTAGAACTAATTCTTCCACAAGGAAAGATATACTCAGTGGAACATCATTCTCTAAAGTCCCAAGCTCTAGATTTCAATAGCCATTAAAGAACCTTCCTTCCATCCCGAGGCAATGGAAGGTGGTGGGAGGCCTTTGCGTCCATGGAAAGCACTGACTTTTGTCAGTTATGGAGGTTCCCAGAGCCATGGTCCCCCGGTCTGCAAACTTGAGTGTGGCCTGCAAAGCACAGTTGGCCCTTGTGCCCCCCAGCTCACCCCCACCTTCTACGTACAGCACACCCAACAGACCTCCAGTGCTGCTTCATGCCTCCAAACAAATGGTTCCTGCTACCCCAAATGCCCTCCCGAGCCCTAGCTCTGAAACACACTCCATTCCAATCTTCAG
Organism: Galeopterus variegatus; assembly: GCF_000696425.1. Lineage (NCBI taxonomy): Eukaryota > Metazoa > Chordata > Mammalia > Dermoptera > Cynocephalidae > Galeopterus > Galeopterus variegatus. The sequence continues at coordinate 41,969 of NW_007734763.1, read as the reverse complement.
TACTGTAGGGACTAGGGTTCTTGTGGTTGCAAGACGGAAACTGACTTAGATTATTAGAAGGCTCTGGGATGTCTCACAGACACAAGAGTTCGCCATATTTCAATCAGGACAAGGATATGGCAGCTCATGAATTTGGAGGCTGTCACTCTAGAGAAGTACTTCTCAACTGAGTGAGTTTGCCCTCTAGCGGACATTTGGAAGTGTCTAGAGACATTTTTGATTGTCATGACTGGGGGTGAGATGCTACAGGCATCTACTGGGTGAAGGCCAAGGATGCTGCTAAACATTCTACAATGCACGGGACAGCTCCTTTTACCCTAATGAAGAATTAACCAGCCCAAATGTCAGTAGTGCCAAGGTTAAAAAGCCCTGCTCTAAAGGTCTGCTATCACCATGGTTTAGTTCCAATGACACCCAGGCTCGGAGACTCACCATTCCAAATTTCAACTTACTGGGCGAGAAAACTTGATCAGCCTACGTTGAGTACTTGTCCACCTCCGGATCTATCAGCTATGGCTAGGGAGACTTGGCCACTGGGGACCCTTCTCTCATATTGGAGTGTTCCCAGAAAAAAAAAAAATACTTCTGACTTCTTGTGAGCCATGCATCCCAAGAGCAATGAAGCCAGAGGACAGACAGACATCCCTCCCCTTCAGAAAGCCTTCTCTGACCCTTTAGGATAAAGTTACCCACCTGCCCCCTGGGCTACCGTTCTATCTTGTACATGTCTGGCTTCACCAAATTATGATCTGCTGTTCCTGTGTCCATCTCTCACAAGAGCCTTGGAGCACTCTATGGATTGAAGCTGGGTCTAACTCATCACTGAAGGCCCAGTGTCAACGTTCTGGTTACATAACATAGCATTACTACATAACAAACCACCCCAAAACCTAGTCACTTCAAAGAACTTTTTCACCTCATAATTTTGTGAGTCAGGATTTAGGTTGGACTCAGCTTGGTGATTGTTCTGCTCCACACAGTCTCAACTGGGGTGACTCAGTGATATTCAGCTGGCAACTGGTTTGAGCTGGAGGGTCCAAGGTGGCTTCTCACAAAACTGGTGCCTTAGTGGGATGGTTGGAAGGATGGGCTCAGCTGGACCCCTCTCTCCAGCCTTAGTGCCTCTCCATGTGGTCTTTCTAGAAGGGTAGTCATATTTCTATGAACCAGATCAGGATTCCAAAAGCAAATGTTTCAGAAAGACCTAGGCTGAAACTGAAAGATTTCTTAAGACTTTACCTCAAAAGTCCCAGGACACCATTTCAACTGCATCCTGTTGATCAAGCAAGTCACTAAGAACAACCCAGCTTTAAGGAGAAGGGATCAGACTCCACTTCCTGATGTGAGGAGAAGTACGAATGAACAGGAAGGAAAGGAAAGAACCAGGTGGTGGTCGTCCTTAGAGATTATTTTCCACAGCCTAGCACAATAATTGTTCAATAAACATTTAACAGATAAATCAATTAATATGAAGACAGATTAGCCCTAGTGAGTTCAGCCACTTGATGTAAAGGTTAAAAGAAAATAAAGCACCTGGAAGATGCTTTTGAAACTGTCAAATGCTATAGAGAAGGAAGGAGTTCCTGCCAGGAGAAAAGTTATCATGCCTACTCTAGTTTATAGATGAATGTTTTGGGGGTCCCCTCCCTCAGTGTCCCCTCCCACACACAGAGGTTCATGACAGACATCACTAATCAATCACAGCTCTTTTCCACGGATGCTGGATATGGTCTCAGAATCCCTCTCAACCCAGCACTCCAGGCATCCCCTGCTGATTGACCAAAGTAGACAAGGGGGTTGATACCTATTTGTTATCCTTGCTCTTGCCTAAATTCCCACTACTAAACCATCCTCCAAAAGCCCAGGCTTTTAGTTTCTTTAACCATACACACAATCTGCTTTCTTTTTTTTTTTCAAGAGAAAATATAAAGTTTAAGATGAAATGGCAGACTCGGTCACGCTCCAAAATTGGATTTACAATAGAAACAGAAACTGATTACGGCAGTGAGTTCTGCCATTATAAATTATTCTAAAAGAAAATAACTGCGTGCAAGAATAGTCATATGACATCTCATAAAGGAGAGAATCTGTCTACCTTGACATATTTTCTTCCTTGAAAACTCCATTTCAAGGTAAGGCAAGCCAAAACTTGCACATCTGGATGAAGAAAACCAGCTGGCTAACCACATCTGCCTCCTCTCTCATTACCCACGCACAGCTTCCCCTAGCACCCATCTGCTTGCCACTCAGCTTTTTAAGGAATTTGGAAAATACATTTTAATGGCTAAGCTGAAGTCCTCAAGGAAAGACAAAGAAAAAAACACAAACAACCTCTAGTTCTAAAATGGCTTTCTGCAATCTGATGGTCGAGGACACAAGACCAGCAGCAGGTCATACCTTTGACAGGGTGCATGGCCCCCAAAACTGCTTCCCTTCCTTTCTGAGTGTCAGGGTCCCACCCCTATGCTCAGCAAGAAAATAACAGGCTAAAAATGACCAGTAGAGGTTGGGGAGGCCAACTATATGGCTAAAGGCCACAGGATTTGGAATGAGGAGACTTGGGTTCAAGTCTTAGGGTTGCTACTTATTATTAGCAGGTCACCTCCTATCTCTGAGCTCGTTTACTCATCTGTGCAACGGGAGCAATGACGAAGATGGCATTGAGGGAGTTGGGCAGATATGGATGGGCAGTGATGGATGAGAAACTGGGAGCCCTCTCCTGATGGAGCCACCAGCAGAATATGGAGAGAACAATCAGACAATCAGCCTTCTGAATGCCAGTTTCCCAGCTTTCTTAAATGTGGAAAATTCCAGGCTGCATAGCTTCCCTTCCCTGTGTAAAAGAGTAGTAGCTATCCCTATCAGTAACAGAGTAATAGCTATCCCTATCAGTACTGCACAGCAAACCAGCTTCTGCACTAACCGTTTTGCACACAATCTTATTGTTCTCATGTTACAGACAAGGAAAATGAGGCACAGGGAGGTCAAGTAGCTTACCCAAGGTTTCCTAGCTCGCAAGTGGCAGACTTGGGACCCAACCCCACAGAATCTGGCTCTAGAGGCTTTAACCATGAGGCTACACTACCTCTGCAGAAGATGAGGATGGCTGGAAAGAGGCTGGGGCCAACTAGTTCAGTGAGGAGCAGTCACTCTCCCTTTTCATCTTCTTACACTTTGGGAGCAGGATTTGCAGCTTTGTGCCACAAGGAAATAAATGAACCAGAGCTGCAGGCAAAAACATGGGCAAATCTCACATTTGATGTTAAGCATTGTGTTAAGTGAAAAAATCAGAAGTATGATGCACTATGATGTTATTTACATAAGACTTTAAAACATGCAAAAGATGATATATTACCTAGAGATTCAAACGTATATAACAACAGCCACCAAGACATTCCTGGGAATGATCAACGTCACACTCAGGATTCACCTTGGAGGCAAAGGTGGGTACACAAATGCCTTCAAATTTATCTGCAATTTTTTTAATTGGCACATTGTAATTGTACGTGCTTATGGGGTACAATCTGATGTTTTGATGTGTATATATGTTGTTTAATGATCCAGTCAGGGTAGTTAATGTAACTGTCATTTCATGCGCTTATCATCTCTTCGTGGCAAAAACATTCAAAAGCCTCTCCTCCTGCTATTATGTAATATATACAGCTTAACTCTTAACTATAGTCACCCTACTGTGCAATAGAACGTCAGAAATTATTGTTTCTATCTCATTGTGATTTTGTACCTGTTGACCAACCTCTCCCTGTTTTCCCTTGCCCCCCTGCCTCCCCGGTTTCTGATAATGACTGTTTTACTCTCTGTCTCTGTAACACCAATTTTTTTTTTTTAGATTTCACATATGAGTAAGATCATGTGATATTTGTCTTTCTGTGCCTGGCTTACTTCACTTAACACAATGACCTGCAACTTCATCCTTGTTGTCACAAATGACAGAATTTCACTCTTTTTTAATGGCTA
>NW_007734763.1:35592-36915 GCF_000696425.1 Galeopterus variegatus | reverse complement strand
TGGTTTTCCCAGCATCATTTACTGAAGAGACTGTCTTTTCCCTAATATGTATTCTTGGCACCTTTTTCAAACATCAGTTGTCTGTAGATATATAAATTGATTTCTGGGCTCTATATTCTGTTCCATTGGCCTATGTGTCTATTTTTATGCCAGTGCCATGCAGTTTGGGTTACTACAGCTTTGCAGTATAATTTGAAGTCAGGTAGTGTACTGCTTCCAGCTTTGCTCATCTTTCTCAGGATTGCTTTGGCTATTTGGGGTCTTCTTTGGTTCCATATGAATTGGGGGATTTTTTTTTNTTTTTTTTTATTTCAGTGAAGAACATCATTGGTATTTTGATAGGGATTGCATTAAATCTGTAGATCACTTTGGGTAGGATAGGCATTTTAACAATAATAATTCTTCCCATCCATGAACATGGGTCATCTTTCCACTTATTTATGTCCTCTTCAAGTTCTTTCTTCAAAGTTTTATAGTTTTTATTGGAGAGGTCTTTCACCTCCTTGGTTAAATTTATTCCTAGGTATCTTATTTTTTGTAGTTATTGTAAAAGGAATTGTCCTCTTGATTTTTTTTTCAGATAGTTCACTATTAGTGTATAGAAATGCTACTAACTATTGTATGTTGATTCTGTATCCTACAACTTTATTGAATTTGTCAGGTCTAGAAGTTTTTTGGTATAGTCTTTAGGTTTTTCTCTAGATATAATAATGTCATCTGCAAACAGGGACAACTTGACTTCCTCCTTTCCAATTTGGATGCCCTTTATTTCTTTCTCTTGTCTAATTGCTCCAGCTAGAACTTCCAGCACCATATTGAATAGAAGTGGTGAAAGTGAGAATCCATGTCTTGTTCCTGATCTAAGAGAAAGCTTTCAGCTTTTCCCCATTCAGTGTGGTGTTAGCTGTGTGCTTGTCATATATGACCATTATTGTATTGAGGTACATACTTTCAAACCCTACTTTGTTAAGCGTTTTTATCATGAAGGAATGTTGAATTATATCAAATGTTTTTTGTGTCAATTGAAATTATCATATGGTTTTTGTCTTTCAGTTAATGTGGTGTATCACATTTATTGGTTTGCATATGCTAAACCATCCCTGCATCCTTGGGATAAATCTCACCTTATTATAGTGAATGATATTTTTAATGTGCTGTTGGTTTTGGTTTGTTAGTATCTTGTTGAGAATTTTCGCATCTATGTTCATCAGAGATATTGGCCTGTAATTTTGTTGTTGTTGTTGTTTCCTGGTCCAGTTTTGGAATCAGAGTAATGCTAGTCTCATTATTGATTCAATTTCCTCACTTGTTGTTAGTCTGTTC
>NW_007734763.1:32704-34951 GCF_000696425.1 Galeopterus variegatus | reverse complement strand
GAATCAGAGTAATGCTAGTCTCATTATTGATTCAATTTCCTCACTTGTTGTTAGTCTGTTCAGATTTTCTATTTCTTCATAAATTAATCTTGGTAGATTGTATTTGTCTAGGAATTTATCCATTTCTCCTGTGTTCTCAAATTTGTTGGCATATGTGGTACATTTGTGGTACCAGTCTCCTTTTCCATTTCTGATTTTATTTATTTGAATCTTCTGTCTTTTTTTCTTGGTTAGTCTAGGTAAGGATTTGTCAATTTTGTTTATCTTCTGAAAAAAACAACTTTTGATTTCACCAATCTTTTCAATTGATTTTTTAGTTTCTATTTCACTTATTTCTGCTCTGAGCTCTATTATTTCTTTTCTTCTGCCAATTTTGGGTTACTTTGTTGCTGTTTTTCTGGTTTCTTTAAGTGCAACATTAGGTTGCTTATTAGAAATCTTTCTTCTTTTTTGATATAGGCATTTATTGCTATAATCTTTCCTCATAGAACTGCTTTTGCTGTGTCCCATAGGTTTTGGTATGTTTTTACATTCTCGTTTGTCTCAAGGAATTTTTTAATTTCCCTTTCAATTTCTTCATTAACCCATTCATTGTTTAGAAGCATGTTGTTTAAAAATGTATTAAATGAGCATGTATTTTTAAAATTTTCAACATTTTTCTTGTTGTTGATTTCTAGTTTTATACCACTGTGGTCAGAAGAGATAGTTGATACGGTTTCTATCTTTTTTAATTTGTGTAGTCTTGTTTTGTGACCTAATATATGATCTATCCTGGAGAATGTTCCACATGCAATTGAGAAGAATGTGTACTCTGCAACTGTTTGATGGAATGTTCTCTAAATGTCTGTAAGGTCCGTTTGGTCTATGTGCAGTTTAAGTCAGATGTTTCTTTGTTTGTTTTCTGGCTAGTTGATCTATTCATTGTTGAAAGCAGGGTGTTAAAAGTCCCCTACCATTATTGAATTGCAATCTATCTCTCTCCTTAGGTCTAATAATGTCTGCTTTATTTATCTAGGTGCTCCAGTGTTGACTGCATATATTAACAGTTGTTATATCCTCTTGTTGAGTTGATCCCTTTATAATTATATGATAATGTTTTACATTATTATATAACAGTTTACAGTTATTACATTATTATATAACAGTTTTATATTATAATAAAAACTGTTTTACAGTTTTTGATTTAAAGTCTATTTTATCTGATATAAGTGGCTACTCCTGCTTGCTTTTGGTTTCTGTTTGCACAGAATATATTTTTACAGCCCTTCACTTTCAGTCTATGTTTGTCTTTAATAGTTAGATGAGTATCTTGTAGGCAGCATATCATTGGGTCTTGTTTTTTCATCCATTGAGCAATTTTGTATCTTTTAATTAGAGAGTTTAATACATTTATGTTCCAGGTTATTACTGGTATAAGAAAACTTATTCCTGCCGTTTTGTTCATTTTTTGTAGATTTTTAGTTCCTTTCTTTTTCTCTTGTTATTTACCTCTATGGATTGGTGGTTTTCTGTGGTGCTAAGCTTCGTTTTCTTCCTCTTTCTCATTTCTGTGTCTGCTGTAATTTTTTTTCATGGTTACCTTGGGCTAACATAAAAAATCTTATAGTTTTGATAAACTATTTTAATCTGATAGCAACTTAACTTTAGTCACAAGAAAATACTCTAGACTGCCCCTGAATTATATATTTGTTGCTTTAATTTACATTTGTGTCTATTGCATGTTTCTTAAGCCACTAATCATAGCTGTTGTTGTTTTTTGACCATTTTGACTTTAAACCTTCATACTAGAAGATTGAAGAATTTATATAGCACAACTTCTTCACTGGGGTGTTCTGAGTTTGAATTATGGATTGACCTCTACAAGTGAGTTTTGTACCTTTTTATGTTTTAAGATAGTAATTGCATTTTTTCATTTCCAGTTGTACCATCCCCTTAAGCATTTTTCATAAGACTGCTGTAGTAGTGAATTCCCTCAGCTTTTGCTTGTCTGGGAAGGTCTTTATTTATCCCTCATTTCTTCAGGAGAGCTTTGATGAATATTCTTGGCTGACAGGTTTTTTTCTTTTAGGACTTTGAATATATCATCCAATTCTCTCCTGGCCTGCAAGATTTCTGTTAAGAAATCTGCCGATGGTCTAATGGAGATTCCTGTGTATGTGACTTGATGCTTTTCTCTTGTACCTTTTAGAATTCTCTCCTTGTCTTTGACATTAGACAATTTGATTACAATGTGCCTCAGAGAGAATC
>NW_007734763.1:29498-31994 GCF_000696425.1 Galeopterus variegatus | reverse complement strand
TGAGGGTTGCGATCCATTGCCGGACACGAAAAAAAGACAAAAAGGAAAAAAAAAAAAAGAAATTATCTCTTCTGCTTGATCTGATCTGTTGTTGGAGCTCTCAATTGTATTTTTTATTTCGTTCATTGAAATCTGCAGCTCCAAGTTTTCCATTTGGTTCTTTTTTTACAATATCTATCTCTTTGTTGAATTTCTCATTCAAATCATAAATTGTTTTCCTGATTTCATTGAATTGTTTGTCTGTGTTCTCTTGCACCTCATTGAGTTTCCTTAAGATCATTATTTGAAATTCCTATATGGGGATTTTGTAACTGTCCTTTTCTTTGGTGTCTATTACTGGAGATTTATTGTGTTTCTTTGGGGGTGTCATGTTTCCTTGCTTTTTCATGTTTCTTGTGTCCCTGCGTTGACCTCTGTGCATCAAATGGAGTAGTTGTTTTTCCCAATTTTATGGAGTAGATTACATAGGAATGACTTTTTCCTGTATGTGAGTCCTAGTGTGTTGGATTTGTTGCATTGGTTTTGGGTGGACTTTGTAGTATCTTTGGTTGTAATCCTCTTCAGCAATGTCTGCAAATGCTTCAGTGGTCTAGACTACATGAGTTTGTGCCAACACTGGCTGTTTTGCTGGATCAGAGACTCTGCACTGGTTATTGGGTCAGGTGTGTGGGGGTGCAGAGGGCCACTGGCTGTTTGGTAGTCTCTTTCAAGTTCAGAGTTGCTGCCTGACTGGCTATCAGGCCAGATGTGGTCACACAGCCCTGATATTGTCTCCCCCAGGGGGTGTTATGCTGCCTGACCAGCTTTGGGGCTGTGTACAGCTGTGCCTGGGTGCAGGATGAGGGGATCAAGCAGCTCTGTGAAGGCCTGTCAGAGGAGTGGATGCCACTGCCTGGCCAGGAGCTGGCATGCACAGGTGCAGCAGGCCAGGTGGTTCTACAGAGGCCTACCAGAGGGGGTAAAGCCCCAACCCAATCCTCTGTGAACTGGGGAGCAGGTATGCACATGTGCAGCAGGGCTGATAGCTCTGTGGAGGGCTGCTGAGTGAAGGCAGAGCTTCTGCCCAATCTGCTGTCAGGCAAGGGGTAGGCATGCCCCAGTACAGCAGGGTCTGGCAGCTCTGTGGAGGGCCACTGGATCAGCTGTTGAGCCTAGAACAAGCCTGCAAGGTTGCAGTCAGTCCCAGCAGCTCTGTAGAGACCTGCTGTGGGGAGGCAAAGCTGCTGTCCAATTGCTGTCAGTCAGAGAGCAGGTATACACTAGTATATCAGGGCCTAGAAGCTCTGTGGAGGGCCACCAGATGAGCTCTTGAGCCTGAAGCAAGTCTGCAAGGGTGCAGCTGGACTGAGCAGCTCTGCAGAGGCCTGCTGTGGAGAGGCAAAGTCACTGCCTGATTGCTGTGGTCAGGCAGCAGGTGCACACTAGTGGAGCAGGGCCCAGCAGTTCTGTGGAGAGCCACAGAGGGAAGTAGAGCTACCACCAGACTGCTGTCAGGTAAGCATGGGTACCTGTGTGCTCAGTGGGCTAATGGGTTGTGCAGGGTGGGTGCACATTGAATGTGGCGGGCTGCCACTTATTGGAGACTAGCCCCCTGAGCAGGTCTGCCTGTTCTCCTGGGTAGGGGGGTTGCTGTGTGGGTTCAGATGCTGGTCTCAGTCTTTCTGTCTGGCATAGGCTCCAGGCAGCTGAGGTGATAGTTTCACAGGTGCCTGTGTGAACATGGTAGAATAAAGATGGAGCCTCAGGATAGAGGTAGTCAGTTTCCACTGGCTCCCAGGACAGGACACACTCTAGCCACAGATTTGGTTTCAAGATGGCACTGTGCCATAGTCACTTAGGTTGGGACGCTCGGGGTTGCTCTCCCTGGACTTCTATTATGATTCCATGCAGCTGCACAAACTCCCAACTACTCTCCAGACTGGGGCCTGTAAGGTCTGGGGGACTCTCTTGTGGCAGGGATTATTGGCATTTGTGGCAGCAGTGGAAATAACTGGGGTTTTTCGAGCTTGCCTTCTCTCCACCTGACTCCAAACCAGTCTCTGTAGGGAGACAGTGAGGCCGAAGCAGGATGCCCTGCTCCGCTCTCTACAGTGCTTCCTGGTCTTCCATGCTCCACAAAAATATTGTCACTCCCCTGCTGCTCTGCGGCACATTTCTTCAGCCATTCTGGTCAAAATATAGTTGTTCATTTGTTGGTTTCTTTTTGTATGGGCGGTGGGGGAGGACAAGCACCAGACAGCTCTAGTCGGCCGTCTTCTCCACCCTCTCCCTATTGTATCTGTAATTTTAAAAATCAAAATGGTAAAAACATGGATATTCAGTATATCACTCTTTATGCCTTTCTGTGTGTCTGAAATATTTCCTAATTAAAAAAGTAATAATTTTCCATTGATAACAACTCAATGTTGGCCTCTGCTTCACTTTTTGTCCCTTAGTGTGTATCAGCTTCCACCTCTTTAATCAGTAGATTATCAGGTGGCCTTGAGCACCTGCTAA
>NW_007734763.1:19808-29199 GCF_000696425.1 Galeopterus variegatus | reverse complement strand
AAATATTTCCTAATTTAAAAAGTAATAGTTTTCCATTGATAACAACTCAATGTTGGCCTCTGCTTCACTTTTTGTCCCTTCGTGTGTATCAGCTTCCACCTCTTTAATCAGTAGATTATCAGGTGGCCTTGAGCACCTGCTAATAATAACAGCTAACATTTATTGAGAGCTTAGTACTAAACATCATTAAATGCTGTACATACATCAACTCACTTACATTCACAATAACTCTATAAGGCAGGAACTATGATTATTATTAATAACTCCATAAGGGAGGGACTATTATTATAAGGGAGGAAACCAAAGATTAAAGAGAGGTGGTAGCTTTGGTTCCTCAGCTAATATGGGGCAGAGCCAAGATGTGAATCTGTGTATGTCTGACCTCAAAGCCTGAATTAAGCAAAACTCAGGTGCTAAGGGAGGGAAGAGGAAAGCAGGGAGGACGACAGGGCCCCTGACCTCAAGGGGCTTCCAGTCTATAGTGTATGCCATAGTGGCCTCATTCCCTCAGCTGCCAGCTGCCAGCTCTCAGCTAAGTCCCTCTCCAAGACTTGCCCTTGCCTGAAGGCAGACAACTCACCCAAGGTCACAATCTCTTCCTGGAGCAGCTACATCTGATAACTGTTGAATGCTGGCTGTTGATGTGGAGGTATTAAGGCCCAGCCCTCACCCAATTCTGAGGCCATCCCAGATCCAGAGCTCTTGCAGGTTGCCTGAGACCTTTGTTGTGACTGTATTGTGGCTCAACTTCTCCCTGTACCCACTTCTACATTGTCAGTCCCCCATTATGTAGGCCCCAAATGCACTCCCCAGTAAATTTCTTAAACACAGTTCTCGGTCTCAGAACCTGCTTCCCAGGGAAGTGGCCTGTGACACAGTCTAATGGGGAAGGAAGGCTCTCACACGTCACAGGAACGATGCCATGCTGCACTGTAAACATCCCAGGTAGCAGTCAGGAGGGCCCAAGGAGTTGCAAAGGCTTCCTGGAGGAGGTGAGAATGAAACTGAACCTTGAAAGACAGGGGGAATTAGAATATTTTTCAGTCATTAAAAGGAATGAGGTATTAATACATCTACAATGTGAATAAATCTTGAAAATATTATGCTAAGTGAAAGAAGCCAGACACGAAAGACCACATTTATAATTCCATTCATGTGAAATGTCCAGAAGAGGGAAATCTACAGGGACAGAAAGTAGATTAGTGCTTGCCTAGGTCTGGTAGCCTGGGGCTGTGGGAATCGGGAGCTAAGAGCTAAAGGGTATAGGGTTTATTTTTTGAGGTGATGAAAATGTTCTAAAATTGACTGTGGTGAAAGTTGAAGATATCTGTAAATATAGTAAAAACCATTCAATCTTATAGTTTGAATAGATGGATTGTAATGGTATGTGAGTTATATCTCAATAAAGCTATTTTTTTTAAAAAGACAGAATATGGAGAGAATTGCAGGTGGGCAAAAACATGAGTGAGTGTGTGAGACCCGAGTGAGTGTGAATCTGGTGTTGGAGGGGAAGAGGGTTGTGATGGGAAGTAGAAAACAACAAAAATGGCTACAGGCCGGGACCAGGCAAGGAAGGCCTGAAGTCCAGGGAGGGGGGAAGCATGTTCTGGAATATCTGGGAGTAATGAGATGAAAACAGGGCTCTAGGCTGGAAAGTCTGTGCAGAAAGGATGGTGGATAGAGTGGGGAGGCTGAGAGACCAGCTAGGGGGCTGGGACAGTGTTCTTGCTAAAGCAAGACATTACCTCGTTTAAAACACACACACACACCCATAGTGTTAAATACCCTTTTATGTCTTTCTCAACGTGTTGGGCTCATTCCTATCTCTCCCCCAAGTCCACCTGTTTCACAAACTTAACACTCAACCATATCACCTTCCACCATAATTACATTCCAATATTTGCAAGGCTCTGAGAGTCTCCCTTGAGACGGCAGTGAATTTGGAAGAGCGCCCAACCACCCCGCAAATCCTCTCACCTCAACAGTGTTTTCTTGTCTCCTAAACCAAAGCTGTACTTTGGGCAGGGATTTTTGTTCAGTTAAAGGTAAAGTCACCTTCCTCTTCCCCCAGGACCTCATCCACCTGCCATCTTGAACTTCACTAAATCATGCTTCCTACTGTCAAGGCTGAGCTGAGATTCTGCCCACCTCTGTCATCATGAATGAAGTCAGCCACATGAGACTGCTGGGGACCATGCCCCAAACTCAACTTACCTTAGATGCAGAACATTAGAGCAGATGGCCATGAAAGGTCCCCCAGCTCCACCTTGCCATCGGACAGATGAGGAAACTGGGCCCTCCACCTATCACTAACAGGGAGGCTGAGGGGCTTCTTCTGCCTTTGAGTCCCACCACTTGAACCACTAAGCAGTCTAGGGAAACCTTCCAGGTCCAGTCTGGAAACCATCCAGTGTCCCAGGGTGGCTAGATCAGAATGTGCTGAGCTTCCAGTCACCACGGTCCATGCTGATGTGCAGACCCTGGTACTAGGTTTCAGTCTATGAGAAAAAGGCCCCTGACAATGTGCTGACCAGACTGAGAGGCCTGGAAGTCCACCTTGAACTAAAAACAGCTCCCAGGGCAGAGGAGGAGGGATGGGGGGAGACAAGCATCATCTGCCAGTGTGGGGATAGAATAAGTCTGAGTGGGCAGTGCAGGCTACAGGAGGGAAGGTGGGAGGGATAACCCAGGAAGTGAGTTATCCACTGGGTTGGTCAGAGCTGCGTGCAGGTGGGCTGCTGAACCTGCCTTCTCTCTCCAAAATAGCTGCCATGGCCATCTGGGCCTCTCCTCAAGACGCAGTGAAGGAGCAGGGTCTTTGGCCTCACCTTTCCCCAGTCCTGATGCAGACATTTGGACCAGGCCCTGTGAGGCCATAAAAAGAACATTTGACAGAGTCAGGAAACCCCAATACTTAGTCCCTGTCCCACTCTGCTTCCCCTAGCCCCAAATGATGTATGACCTTGGGCAAGTTACCTAGACCCTGTGGGTAAAGGTGAAAGGAGACGGGCTGAGCCCGTGGCGCACTTGGGAGGGTGCGGTGCTGGGAGCACAGCAGTGCTCCCGCCGCGGGTTCGGATCCTTATAGGGATGACCGGTTCGCTCACAGCACTCACTGGCTGAGCGCAGTGCGGCTGGTCTCAAAAAGGACAAAAAAAAAAAGGTGAAAGGAGACAGGGTAACAGAGTGGTTAAGGGCATGAGTTCTGGAATCAGACAGGCCTGGGGTTGAAGCCCAGTTCCACACTTACTAGCTCCTCAAACTTAACCTCTCTAAACCTCAATGTTCTCATCTAGTAGTACCTCATGGGATTCCTGTAGATCTCAAAGAAGAAGTGAATGAGTTAATGCAAGCTAAGCTGCTAGTCCAGGGTCCCCCAGACTCTAACTCCTAATGCCACCATGTCCAGTCCATAAACCTGTCCTTCCTCTCTTCTTTCCGCTCCCTTCCACACTTAGCAGCTGCTTTATAACACTTTTTTGTTATTTAATTTTATTCAACCCATAGTTTAAAGAATCACATAGTTCTACAAGGTTCCATCTCCCAATTTTCCCCATTTCAACTCTGCTTTATAATACTTTGGATACACCTGGAATTGTGCCATCCTTAGAAAGGGAATTGATCGGCTAGCAGAGATGTTCTAACGTGTGGAAGGCTGGTTCTTCTCTCTGTCTTGCTGTATCAGGTCCAGAACAGCTATATCAAGCACTGTAGAGGAGGAATCCAAGAACAGAAGCCTGTCAGAGACAGGCCTAGGGAAACTCAACTGTTTAATGAAAATATATAGTCACTGTACACTCTGCTTTTGGTCAATGCACAGAGCCTACTCCATGTTAAACCCTGGTGCTGTGGCTCTACCTGGCTGGGAAGAGGTTCAGTTATGAAGCATAGATCAGTGCTGACATCCAGTGGTCACAGAGTGGTAGCTGCCTGTAGCATTCCATCTCTCTCTTCCCACAACCAAAACCTGCCCACCCAGATAAAGGAGGAGCGGTGGAGGGTGACAGCTACCAATGCAATGCCACTAACTAGAGAACCATGTGACTCACAGCCAGAGGCCAAGTAACCCAAGCCAAAGTCTTGCCAGTTTGCAAGATGCCCATGAGTTATCTGAACTCTGTCCCCAGGGTCCTAGGGAGAAATGGGGGCCATCACTGGCAAGGGAGTAAGAACAAAAAGAACAAAACACAAGTGGCCACATGGCCTTCTAGAAAACCCACTGGACTTTGAGTTAGAAACTTTGATTCAAGACCTGGGGCTGCTTCTGTGTCACCTGGAGCAAGCCCCTTAAACTCTCTGCATTTTAGCTTCCTCATCTTTGAATTGAGGTTAATGCCACCTGCTATGCCAGCCTCACAGGACTGTGATAGTTCCAAATGGGACAGTCTGCAAAAGCATTTTGTAAACTCTCAAGTGCTGTGTAGCTGGGGCTGCTAGAATGAAGGTGCTGATTGATAGGGAGGGCAAAGTGGAGTGGATGTGGGGGTACCAGGAGGTGCAATGACTCTGGGGGCTTGGCCAGAGGACAAATAACTCTCCCAGTTTCCAAATTCCCTTAAGCCTTGGAGACTCAGCCTTGGATTTCCAGGGCAACCTCATTAGAGAAGGGCATTCCTCATTTTCCTCTGGACTCAAGTCTCTGAATTAAACATTGGTGAGTAACTTCAAGGGCTACCTAACTCCAACAATTATATATCTCACAGTATTTAAAAAAGAGAATCATGACCCAAAGGAAAAATGTGAGTCACCATCACCCTTACATTAAAAGGAGCTATGGTTAATATCAGTTTGACTAAAAGACTACACCCTTTTTCATTTCCTTATAATTTTTTTCTCATGTTTCCATTTGTATTTGGCCTAGGAAGACTAGTCTTGCAAAGTGGCTCTAAGCAAAATTATGGGATGACCAGAGATAGAGAAATGGTGTGTGCACAGGAGAAAATATAGATGATTTTGGAGGCCCAAAGAACACATTCCTGACTCTTTCAATTTGTGCCATCAGATTTCATAAATTACTAAAGTAGAATTTTAAGAAGTTTAGTCTGGTCTCCCTAGTTGAGCTTAATTTAAAAGAAACAAAGACCAATTCTCTCATGCATCCTAAAGATATCAGTGGGCTTTGAATCCAAAGAAATATTATGCTGCTTTTTCCAGATTTCTGTATAAGTGTACCTGTCATGAAAATAAATCACTCTAGCTAGTTTAAACAGAAAGGGGGTTATTATAAACACTTTATAGAATTATAGGAAGGGCTGGGGAAAAAGTACAATTTCCAGTCACGTGGCAGAATCAGGCTACAAGAGAGCAGCTGACTCTTCTATCACCAGGAAGCTACCTGGTGAACTGGAAAAATTCCATCTAAAGCTGTACAACCACATCACAGCTGCTCTAATACAAACCAGCAATGGTGCTCTGTACCCTATGCCCACAAAGTTAGCAATCAGACACTGAGACTTCTGCTAACATAGCCCAATAAAGCCCAATCCCTCCATGGCTGTGCTTATCACCACAAGCAGTAGCAGAGCAGCCTCTGCTTTACTCACACTTCCCAAGTCTCAAACAAGGGTGTCTGACTGACTAAATCTAAAATCACACCAAGAAGTCTAGCTGCAAGGGAGTCTGGGAAATGTAGTTTTTCGTTTCTAACTTCTGTGGTATGGAAGGGACACCAGAAGGAGGGTGTAATGAAGGGTGAGCACCAATCCACCAAACCCACCACAACAGCTTATTTTAATTTTATTTGAGAGTTATTTTAATTTTATATTTTAATCTTTTTTAATTACAAAGTAATACATGCTCACTGTCAAAGACAACAAACAACATGAAATGAAGTAAAAAATGAAAGTGCCTTACCCCAATCCCATTTTCAAAGAGAATCACTATTAACAATTCAGAGAATAGCCTATCAGTGATTTCTGTGTGGGGTCAGGGGGCGGGGGACCTACATACTGTTCTATAATTTGTTTTGTTTCTTGAATGTATATCCTAGATATCTTTCCATGAGAGGGAGTGAAAACCTAACTCATTTTTTAAATGAGCTGCTAACTGTCCCATCAGAGAAGTACCCTACCAGTAGACCTTGAGGCTGTCTGTAAGTATTCCCTATTGTACATAGTGCAAAAGGAATAGCTCAGGCACTTGAGAAGGTCAGATTTCTAAAAGTGAAAAGTCTGTACCGTATTTTGAAGCTGTATTTTCCTAATTAGCACACAGCCAGGAGAGTCAGTTTGGTAAGCTTTTTAAAATTAGCCTAAGTCTAAAGATTTTGATTCAGCAGACATTGATGGAGCCTGAGAAATCAGCATGAGGTTCACAAACAGAATCCCCCCATTCCTATCACCCAGGGGCCTGCCCTGTGCCAAGGACAGACAGGCTGTGCACAACCAGTTGGTGCCCATCCTAGGGAGGGGAAGCGTGAAGGGCTAGAAGGGTAGGGGAGAGGACACTGGTTTGACCCTGATGGGCAGTACAGTCTGAGGGTGTCAGAGAGCTAGGGTTAAGAATCCCACCCTGCCACATGGAGAGCTGGGAGGCAGCAGGAACGTTATGTCACACATCATCTGCTAAGTCCCCAGATGGAGTGTGCTACTTGGCAAAGTGGGCATCAGCTGCTGATGATCACCCAAAAGTGTGTTTCCTCTGCAGGTGTTTTCAAAACTTTCACTTAAGTTTGTCTCTGTGCAAGCTGGGCTGTGTCCAGAATCCCAGCCAATCCCAGCTAAGCCTGGATACACAGAGCCTTGGCAGTAAGTTGCAGTGGACATGTGTTGCTGTGTTCACCACCTCCATTCCCTGTTCTCTCCCCTACAGTACTTGATTTTCCTTTTGAGAATTCTCCCTTCTCCATTCTCTGCCATGGAAACAGGATTGCCCTGCACCCTCCTGCAAGACAGCCTCCTCCTTCAGCCAGTGGTTTATTCAAATGTGGGCATCTGATCCAGCCTGAGGCATCAAGGAAAAGCAAATCTCAGCACCATGCAAAATCTATGGAAAAAAATACCCTCTCTTTCCCTGAAGGTCTGAAATCGAGTCATCTGCTACTACAAGGGAAGGCTGAAGCTTCTAGAGGTTATTCTGTGAAACCTGAGGAAGGCAAATTAGAGAGAAGAAATTACTTCACGGACATCACTAGAAACTGGATCAAGCATCACCTGAAGACAGACCTTTCTCTAGACTTCTAAATTACATTAGCTATTAAACCTACTTTATTGTCTAAATCAGTTTAAGTTAGAGTTTTCTGTCATTTGCATCATTAAAAGGTCTGATACAGAGATAGACATTTTTACATGTCATCCTCGGGGGCATTTCCATCATATAGCTTCTAAAAGCAACCTATAAGCTGCCACTGTCTCTAGTTGCTGCTCCAGAGACTAGTTCCTGCTGGGCTCTCAGCAAGAGCTCTTTGAATGCATGTCCCAGAAAGTTAACTCAAACTAGCTTACACAAAAAAGAGAAACATACTGGCAGGAAGGGCTGGAGGAATCAAAACAAGGAACTCCAACGATTCAAGATTCTCCATTCTCTCCTCAGCCTCTGTCTTCATTCTCCAAGCCTGATTTCTCTTCACGGCTGGAACATGGTTACCCTCAGCTCTGGGCTCACATAGGCAGTTACTACCTAAGAAGAAAAGGTTCATTCCTCTAGCTCAGAGTGGAAAAACCCCTGAGAATGATCCTGATTGGCCCAACATGGGCCACATGTGCATCCTTGGGCCAATCACTGCAGCCAGAGGAGCAAGGTACCTGATCTGCCCTATTATTTTTGTTTGTTTATTTGTTTTGGTCTTTTGGTGGGGAGCAGGAATCTATCACCACGGCCCCAGGACCAATTGTTGAAATGCAGAAGGTGCAGTTCCTTGAAAGAGGGGAGCAAAGTTGAGAAAGAAGGTAAGAGGTACTGACAAGTCCTAATAAAAATGTCCAGGACACCTCACAGAGCTGTGTACAGATCGGTTGATAATGGGTTCAAAAGAGTTTCTACAAGACAGCTTTGTCTAAAACATGCTATGCAAGGCTCTCTGTCATTTGTGGCTGTGGAGCCACGGGTAAAGCTGAGAGGATGAGAGGCAGGGTGAGCCAACCCAGGACAGGAGGCAGGTGTGATCAGTCTGGAACCAGCTTTGTGACCTAGGCTCTTTCATACAACTTCTTCTAGCTTAGTTCTTTAAGGATTAAATGATGTAATGTGCCTAGCACAATGGCTAAGGCATGCTCCTCCCCACGTTTAGAATTGTCATGAAAGAAAAATGTTAAATCCCAGTGTGGAAGTCTTTCCTTAAGAGGACAGCAGCAGGAGACTCCAAATTTTGGGCCCACAGACTGCGTAAGGCCCAATTGTCCAGGAAAAATGCTGATACCAAATCAGCTGTGGCCTGGAAGGTTTTTAAGCTATTATTCATAGCAAAGAAATGCCAAGAGAAGGAAGTGAAGGAAATGTGAGCTCAGCCATTGTTCAGTTAACGCACCTTTTTTTTTTTAATGTTTAACAAACATTGAGTCTAGATATCAGTTTTTTGGGTTGCAGAGTCTAAAATCGGCTAGGCAATGTTCCTAGAGAGTTCTTCAGCCATTCACACACATCCTCCACTGGCCATGGGCATGCTGGGTGTATGACCTGACAAGACGGACTTCTATTTATGGTCACCACGTGCCCCAGATTTTTGAGGACTGTCCCAGTTTCCAATAGCCTGCCCTGCTCTCTTCTCAAGCACACACCCCACCTACTCTATGTCCCATTTTGTTTTCTTCGTAGGGCTTCTCTCTATTCAAAATGTTCTTAGTTACTCATTTCTAGGTTTACCCGTTTACCTTCTGCTGGCCCCAGTAGAAGTTCAGCTGCATGAAGATAGCCCTTGCGGGTCCTGCTTGTTACAGGATCTCCAGTTCTCAAAACAGAACTGACATATTGTGGCTACCCGGCAATATTTATTAAAAGGAATGGAATTGAACTGAATGACTGAATAGTTCTCAGACTATGTTGTCTTCTTCGTGTTTCATAAGACATAGTCACAGCACTTGAATTTAGAATTTCACTCCCATGTGGGCTTCCCAGTAATGAGTTAGGTATTACCATCCCCATGTTATGGATAAGGAAGCAAACCCTCAGAGAGGCTTAGTGATTTGCCTGATATCATGTGACTGGGAAGGGACAGAATCAGGACTCCCTGTCCAGTGCTCCTCTACCCCAGCATGCACATGTCAAGGTCAGATGAAGGACAGCCAAGCAAAAACAGTAATAAAGAGGCTTTGAAGAGAGAAGTGGTCAGGGAAAGTCAAACCTTGTGCTTTGTTTATTTGTTTAGTTGTGAAAGCCCTTCCTGTGAGCCCAACATAATTTTTTTTTTTTGTCTTTTTTCATGTCCGGCAACGGATCGCAACCCTCAGTGTCGCGC
>NW_007734763.1:0-18895 GCF_000696425.1 Galeopterus variegatus | reverse complement strand
GCTCCCAAGCGGCGCACTGTAACAGTGTGCCACCGGGCCTGCCCCGAGCCCAACATAATTTTGATACAGATGTTTCAGTTGCTGAACTAGAGTCATGACATCATCTACAGATGCAATGACCTTTCTTAAGGTACAGGTTGGGGGTTAGTTGTGGGGCATATAAGCAAAGAGCTCCTGGCGTGACAAATGCTTGATATAGTTTGGTTTGGGTGAATCTGGACATGTTGGTTGCAAGTGACAGAAATGAAATTCAGTCTAGCTCAGACAAAAAGAAGGTGGCTTACCCAACACCAGGAAGTAGAGAACTGCAGCTGGACCATAGGAACAACTGAAACCAGGGACTCCATAGCCACCTTTCCTCTGTCTGTTGATTTCATTCTCTCACTGCTGCCTGGTTTTCTCCCCGTGGTTGAGAACATGCCAACTCACAGCTTCCATCCCATCCTAATGACTCCCACCTCCAGATGATTCTAATCTGGAAAATTCCCAGGGAAGAACTCGGATTGATTCAGCTTTGGTCAGGTGACCACCACTGGACCAATCAATTAAATGGTTGTGAAATGGGTGTGGAGTCACATAGCCCAGACCTGGTCCTGTTCTTGTGTATCTGAGCCCCTTCCCGAGACAGTGTAATTATGATCTAGGTGTGCACCCCATCAGCATCGCTGAGCTTTGTGTCTGGTCATTTTGATTGCCAAGTTGCCTCTTCCGTGACCTTCATAGCACTAAGAGGTTCATGCTCTTTGTACATTCAAACAAAACAAACCCCTTCAACCTCTCAGCATTATTAAGTGGTAAGACAGAAATGACCTGAATGACCACTCAAGTCTCTACCAATTCCTACCCATCTATGGTTGCTTGATGGAATTTCTCTACAGTCTCAGCATTCTCCCCAAACCTGAGCATCCCTCCGCTCTCTCCTCATACAAACAGAAAGGCAGGTACCCAGAGAGCCTAATGGGCCTGGAGAATAAACTTGGCTGGAGAGATGAAATTTGGTTGCATTGTGAGCATCAGGAGGAAACTACTGCTTCAAATTCAGCCCTGGGAGCCAAACCTGTAAAAGACTCCAGCCCCACAATGATGCCCTTTGCTTTGTAGGACAGAGACAGTGAAAAATACAGAAGGGGTTGATGCTTCCCATCAACAGGGGTCAACACTCTTAGTAGTTACTGCTGGGTCTTAAAAGGAAGATGAAACCAGGTGTTTCTAATGATGGTCTTAAGGCTCAGGGAGACTTTTTGCATAACAGAAGAAAATTCAAGTGGAGTCTGGTGCCTCCGTAACAGGATTTCAGGGTTAGAAATGGATCCAGTGCTTCCCACCCCTATGATTTGCCTGTATTCTCCCAAGTGATGCCTAGAACATCTCTGTGGGGCCTTTCTTTCTTTGGTGTATAGCACCGAGCTGGGTTTAAAAGTATACAGCAGCAGGTGGGTAACATTCACCTGATATTTACAGGGCAGACAGGGCAAGATGTAGGCATTACACCAGGGAAGACCCCCCCCCCAGAGCCAGAGAGGAGGTGATGCCATAGCTAGGACATGAGGGGGGAGTAGTCATTAGCAAAGGAAAAGGAGGGGGTGGACAGGGAGTATAGGAGGAAAGCAAAAGAGAAGGTGAGGTCAAGGGTAAGTTCATNCATCTATGGTTGCTTGATGGAATTTCTCTACAGTCTCAGCATTCTCCCCAAACCTGAGCATTCCTCCGCTCTCTCCTCATACAAACAGAAAGGCAGGCACCCAGAGAGCCTAATGGGCCTGGAGAATAAACTTGGCTGGAGAGGATGAAATTTGGTTGCATTGTGAGCATCAGGAGGAAACTACTGCTTCAAATGCAGCCCTGGGAGCCAAACCTGTAAAAGACTCCAGCCCCACAATGATGCCTTTTACTTTGTGGGACAGAGACAGTGAAAAATACAGAAGGGGTTGATGCTTCCCATCAACAGGGGTCAACACTCTTAGCAGTTACTGCCGGGTCTTAAAATGAAGATAAATGGATGAAACCAGTTCTAATGATGGTCTTAAGGCTCAGAGAGACCTTTTGCATAACAGAAGAAAATTCAAGTGGAGTCTGGTGCCTCCATAACAGGATTCAGGGTCAGAAATGGATCCAGTGCTTCCCACCCCTATGATTTGCCTGTATTCTCCCAAGTGATGCCTGGAACACCTCTGTGGGGCCTTTCTTTCTTTGGTGTATAGCACTGAGCTGGGTTTAAAAGTACACAACAGCAGATGGGTGACATTTACCTGATATTTACAGGGCAGACAGGGCAAGATGTGGGCATTACACCAGGGAAGACCCCCCCACACCGAGAGCCAGAGAGGAGGTGATGCCATAGCTAGGACATGAGGGGGGAGTAGTCATTAGCGAAGGAAAAGGAGGGGTGGACAGGGAGTATAGGAGGAAAGCAAAAGAGAAGGTGAGGTCAAGGGTAAGTTCATGAAGGCCCTGAACGTCATCTGAGGAGTTTACACTACATCCCTAAGAATTGAGCAACCACAGATCACTTTCCAGGGAAGTAGCTGTGACCTGAAAGAGGGGTGGGCTTGTGAGCCAGCCGCACATGTGCCAGGGCATGCCAGGCCTGGGCCTCTGCCTTACCCAGAACAGCTGCCTCCCCCATCCAAGTTGGGCCTGCTCACTCACCAGCTCCCTTACCATGGTCAGCTGCCTGGCAGAGGGGAGCAGTAAGAAGACCCAGGAAGGGCACAGTGTGGAAGATCCATGTGAGATCGCCGCAGTTGGGGAGATAGCGGCTTGGAGGCTGGCTATGGTCTGTGAGCCCCAAGTCAGAGCTGCTGGTGCCAGGCCCAGATTAGAAAGGAGGGGTCCCTTTGGGCCCAGAGGCACCGTGCCCTCCCAGTGAGGCCTGTAGGGCAGGGGACAGGACCACCAAAAGTTTGTTATACCTGGACCAGAGGAAGCCCCTCCTTCACTGGCAGTATGATTGTCCATGGGGGAAGAGAGCTTGGTGTGGTCAGAGCTGCAGGCATCAGGAAGCCTTGGGAGCCACTCGGCGGCTGCTTCTGCTCCAGGGAGCCATGGGGGCCCCATGAGAAACAGGCACAGAATCAGGAGCCGTTGGCTGTAATGGCTGCGCCCTCGCACATACTCTCTCTACCCCCTCCCTTTAGTGAAAGGCAACTCTCCTGATTAATTTCTGGTTGCCTGTCATTGTTCCTGACTTGTGATCAATCTCAAGGTGTGCCAGGATGCTTTACATCTACTTGGAATTGCTTGCCTGGGCCTGCTGGGTTGGCAATCCTATTAGCAGGATTTTTTTTCATTGTGTTTGTGAAATGAAATAAAATAAAAAGGCCCACTCTCCAGAGTTCTTCCTGCCCCATTTCTCTGAACACCAGCAGGCTCTGGGGAGATCGTGAGGCCTTTCTGGGCGGCCCAGGGCGCCTCTCTGCCTTTGGTGCTGAGAAGGCCTGAGAGGAGATGTTGTTGGCTCCTCCAGCCTTGGGCAGGCAGATAAAAGTCCTTCCTGCCTTTAATGAAGACAGAATCCTGGTGAGGTTGAAGGCAGAGGTCCCTGACTGGACAAAGTGAGGAAGTCATGCAGCTGAAGTCATGGCCAAGAGGCTAGAGCGCAGGACAGGGGATCCGAGGCAGGGAGACAGGTTCCAGGCCCAGTTCTGCCCCTGCTTCCTGATGACCCTAAGCAAGTGAGTCAAGCTCAATGTGAATCTCGCTTTCCTCATTTGCAACGTGGGGAGAACAATTCCTGCCTCATGAGGTGGCCATGAGGATTAAATGAAATCTCACACATATAATTCCTTGGCACAATGGCTGGTGCAGAGACAATGTCCAACAAATATCTCAGTCATTCCCTTTTGAGCATTACATTCTACAGTACAATATATTAGAACTTGACTTCTGACAGTGGCGGGACAAGAGGGGACTTTTCTGGGTTCTTCAGAAGGAAAAATAGAGATTTGGGCTTCAAGGGCCTGAAGCACACACGTGACTGAGATGGAAGGATAACATGTGCTCCTGAAACCACACAAAGGGCCTGGTTTATTCTGAGAAACAGGAGCAAAGAAGGGCTCCAGCACCACTAACTGGGGAGAATTCGAGAGCACGTTACTGGGTCGCAGATCTCAGCCTCGCACTCACTGGGCTCCATGTGAATAGTGTATGTGTTAGAGTTGATAATATGCCCATTCTTAGCCGGCTTTCTTGGTAGCTGACTTCTCTGTCATCCTGAGGATAGGCTTTGGGCACAGTGAAGCACTCCTTGATTTATACCATGGAGAAGGGTGGAGTGAAAGGGTAGGAGAAATTTAAAGTGAATTTCATAGAACACAAATAAATAAATAAAATTCCTCCCACAAACCCCAACTTGTATGGAAATCTTGTTACCATCCCTCAGTGGGATATCATACAGTCAGTAAAAATGCTTGTGTTGAGACGGGCCTGTGAAAAAAGCAGGGTACAAAGTTGTACGTACTGTCTGGTCTAAGCCACGTTAAAATGCATCTAAAAATATTTAAGATGGAAATACACCTTCTCATCTCTAGGCAATGGACAGTAAAGGCTCTTTTTTGTATTCTTCCTACTTTTCTGTACTTTATTAATTTTTCAACAAGTATGTTGCTTTATAATAATGATAAGGAGGAAGAGGAGGAGAAAAAACTTTCAAAGGTCTCTCAAGGCTCCACGCATTGTTGGTTCCCATTTAAGATCACACTTTCCCTCTCTGGATACCAAGAAGTAATTGGGGAGGGGAAGGGAAACAGCACTGCGGTGACAAGTTCATGGGCATCAGACCTGAATCTACAATTGCAGGACTCAAGACAGTTTCCCAGGCCCTTGGGGTGCTGACAATCTAGGGAATTACATGCCCTTCTGTTGACTTTCTTAGCATCTCATGTGCTACAGAAAGAAAAGATCAATGAAGCCAGTGGTTTTCCAATCTTACACAGAAATCTAGTACGTAAAACAGATTTGAAAAGAACCAGCAGCTTATTGGGAGGAAGCAAAAAAGGGAGGGAGGGATGACGGAGCCCCAGCGACCCCCCTTCAGTCTCCCCCTCCCCATCACCCAGTCCGTGAGGCTCTCCTTTTGATCCCTGGGCCTAGAAAGGAAACACAGCTTGAAAATCTCATAATAGTCAACAGGCCCAGCATGTGGAGAGCAGAGAAGCTATTTCTACATAACTGGAAAATATATTTACGCTGAAAATACATTTCTATTCAATGAGCTCCATCCAACTCTGTTTTAGAAACAAGCAACAAGGATGTTTTTAACAAACAAATACGTCCTCCGGGAAGGGTTTAGGTTTAATTTGCGAATACATTTAAGTTTCTGTTTTACCTAGTTGCTATACAAACCTTACAATTTAAGAGACAGAATAAAATCGTGATTACTAGGAGTTGATCCAGGCTTACAATAAATTTCTTTGTCGCTGGTGAGTTCTGTGCTGAGCTTCCAGGAGGAAGAAAAACAGCCTTTTAGATTTGTTTCCACTTAACTGTCTCCTGAAAGAACAGGTTGCTGTGGGTTTTAGTTTCACTTTTTTGTACAAATGTGGGCTTGTGTTTATTAGAACTCATTTGCAAATATGATCTAAAATATTAAAGCCCTATGTCCTTTCTGCATTTTGATGATTTAAGTTGTCTCAGCACCTTTCTGAAGTCTAGATTGTAGTGAACAGGAAGCTCTCAGCAGCCTTCAAACACATCTGCAGGTCTCCATCTGTTTGGCCATGGGGGGGCTAAGTGTTTGTTTCCTGTCTTCTGTCTTTAGAGAGAGGCAGCCGGAAGCAGCAGGCAGCATCCATAAAAAATACTGCTGTGCTCACAGGGGGCTGTGCTCACAGGGTCTCTGTAAGTGCATTTCTGGACCATTGTGTGCTACGGGCCCAGCTGAGAGGAACCACACGAAGAGCGAGAATGGGTCAGCAGGGATGCCGGTCTTTCTTCCTCCCCAGAGGCAGCCAAAACCTCTGCTGGGCACCCTGCACTGGGCCAACTGCAGAAAGCAAGCAGCATGAAGTCCATGCTCTGATGGAGAACTGCCTGCTCCCCCGGTTCACTTACTGGGTGACCTTGGGCAAATCTTTCCACCTCCTTGAGCAAGTGCACTCATCTATAAAATGGAGATAATCATTTGGCTCGTGATGAACACTTTTTACATAGTCACAATGGCATCAGGATTACATAAGAAAATGCCGATAACTTTTAGAGATACTTACAGAGTATGTAGAGATGAAATAACACGAGATCTGGGATGTGCTTAAAATAATTCAGCAAAAAGACAGTGGGGGCATGGTTCTATTCACCAAGTTCAAGAACCGGCAAAACTAATCTATGGCAATAAAAATAAGAGCATGCATTGCCTTGGAAAAGGGCACCAGGGAACTTGCCGGAGGACTGAAAATGTTCTACAGCCCGATTTGAATGATAGCATGAGCATAAACATTAGTCAAAACTTACTGACCTGCAAATGACTTAGAAAAATAACAATAATGTCTTGACAAAGATTATTTGCTGGACCTAACTTTAATGGGGATTATGAATCTTCTGGTAGGCCCATCTGTGCACTTGTAAAACCCAGTCTTAGCAAAGAACCCTATTAATCAGCTTCTCAGGAACCCCCAATCCTTGACATCTGATCAGGTTCCTCATCCTCTACCATCCCCCAGGTGATGTGTGATCAACCTGTCCTGTCTTCATCAAGAATCTGCTTGTGTCAGTTTAGCCAGAATCTCCCTTATTCCTGATGTCTCTTCATGATTTTTCCATTCACTGACCCCACCCTGCTCCTTGGCTATAAATCCCCACTTGCCCATGCTGTATTCAGAGTTGAGGCCAGTCTCTCTCCCCCACTGTGAGACCCTATTGCAGTGGTCCCTATACCTACCATGACGGTCCGAATAAAGTCTGCCTTACAATGCTTTAACAAGGACCATGAACAACTTTTTCTTTAACGGTGTGTGTATTCAGAAGAATATTAACAATAGTGTGTGTTTGTGTGTGTGTGTTTAAAATATGATAAAATAATGATAAAACAAATATTAACATTTGGGGAGTCTTAGTAAAGGGTATATGGGAATTCTTTGTATTATTTTTGTAACCTTCTTCTGTAAGTATGAAATTGTCCTGAAATAATAAAAGTTTTAAAACTCATCAAATTTTACACTTAAAAAAGAACGGTAGGAAACATAAGTAGCAAAATTCTGATAGGAGTTAACTCTGAGTGATAGATGCATGGAGATTCATTATACCGTCCTTTCTACTTTGGTGTAAGTGTGACAATTTTTATAATGCAAAAGTAATTTTAAAAAATTAAAACAATCAAAAATATCTGCTAAGCTCCCAACCCAGTGCCCATCACTGGATGTCTCCTCCCTCTGCAAATGGCCCTATCAGAGCTGCCCTGCACCTTTTTTCTGGGACGATCAGGGGGTTACATATATGTCAGTTTGCTAATGCTGCCATCACCTACGATCATGATTGACAAAAAAAAAAAATGCACCCCAAGCTACGTTTTCTCTGACCTTGAACTAAAGTGGGGTGAAACAAGTAGCCAATGTTAAAGATAATGTCCTTTCCGAAACCCCACTTAGGTGAATGAATCCCTTTGCCCGGGTGTCTTCTACCTGCAGAAGCTGCTCTCAAAGCAGCTATGGCCATGGCAAGGCCACAAGAAAAAGTCACACAGTGCAAAGACAAAGACATTTAAATACCATTTAAGCCAAGCAGAAACCACTCTGGATCTAATTTTACTTTTGCAAAGTAAACATTTGCCTTGGCTGAGATGGGAGAGAAAAAGTAAGGGCTGATGACCTTTGAGGTGAATCAAACACATCTCTTAAGAAGGTCTTGATTCTTATGACCAGGATGGGGGCCACTTTTTCCCAAGGGCTGAACAGTAGCACTGACCCAGGAGGATAAAGACCTGGATTCTTTTCCCATCTGCATCACCGGTGATCCATGTGACCTTCAATAAGTCACCTCCTTCTCCCTGGTCCTCTTCATCCACTGACAAATGAGGGTTTGGACCAAAGGAACCTTCCAGTTCATTTCAGGTTTGTGAGTCTTTAAAACAAACACTGGGTGTTAGATGGGAAGGACTCCAGGCCAGGAGTGAGCAGCACCTCTGCCCCCTGCAGTCAGGCAAGGCACAAAAGCCTGGCGAATTTCCAGAGCCCAGGCAGGACACGAATGAGAAAAGACACCTGATATGGCCAAATCTCCAAATTTTCATGAGAAATTGAAAATCTAGATTCTTCCATCCAACTTCCTGATTTTCAAATGATAGTAATTAAATCAAATTTTTTGATAAATACTATATGAGCCTAACAAAAACTTCTGTGAACTGGATTAGGTTCTTGGGCCACCAGAGTGCGCCTTTGGTGTGATGTCACTCACCTCCTGGCTGGGGGCTAAATGGGGGTCTTTGATCTTTCAACATTAGGGCTTTGTGAATCACTAAGTTGCAGAGATCACCACCTCAAAGCTGAAGACAAATTTAACAACCAATACTTTAAACCACATAGCTCTTAGAGTAATGTTTTTAAAACATTTTTTCCCATAACCCACAATAAAAAGTCCATTTTATGTTTCCAGTGGTCACATACATGTGCACATACTCATATATATATAAACAAAAGAAAAGATGCACAAAACAAAACTTACCCCGACTACATGCTGTGCACTCTATTTTCTATTCTATTTTATCCTACTTCATTTTAATGCTGGTGGCAACTCATCAAACTGATTTTACGGGTCATGTTTTAAAAACATTGCTTTTGAGTTCACATTTACTTACTTCTCATTTAATTCCCCCTCTCACTTTATGAAGTAGAAATTATCATTCCCATTTTACAGAACAGAAAGATGAATCTCAAGCTTCACACTCCAGATCCAGTTTTCCTTTCTTTTATTCTTTTAATCAAGAAAGACAAGAACGGGGCCGGCCTGGTGGTGCACTGCTACAGTGCGCCGCTTGAGAGCGCAGCGGCGCTCCCGCCGAGGGTTCGGATCCCACATACAGACTGGTTCCCGCTCACTGGCTGAGCGAGGTGCGGGCGCAGCACCGAGGGTTGTGATCCCGTTGCTGGTCCCAGTCCGGTACGGGCGCGACACTGAGGGTTGCGATCCATTGCTGGACACGAAAAAAGACAAAAAGGAAAAAAGAAAGAAAGAAAGAAAGACAAGAACGAAAGGAATTAGAAGACTTGAAAGGGTGAAGTCAGAGAAGAAAAGTCCCAGAGATGAAGAAATCAAGGGGAACCTTAAGGAGAATAGAAAAATCAGCGCAGGGGATTAAGGCTGCACATTGTGGAGCATGCAGCTTAAAGACTCCTCTATGTTTTCCCTGTGAAATCTGCAGTGAACTCTCATGGCTCCCCATGCAGATGGATGAGTGGCCTCTTCGAGGAGGAGCCAGATTTGTCATGGAGGTGGCCCAAGCAGACTCAGAAACATAGGTTGTGCTGGAGCCTGGGAGGCTGCTAATGTCTAGATCACATTCATG
This sequence comes from Galeopterus variegatus, assembly GCF_000696425.1. Taxonomy (NCBI): domain Eukaryota; kingdom Metazoa; phylum Chordata; class Mammalia; order Dermoptera; family Cynocephalidae; genus Galeopterus; species Galeopterus variegatus. Next base: position 9,402 of record NW_007734763.1, on the reverse strand, counting down.
AACTTGAAACTCCAGCTCCCAGATGTAGGAGTGGGTGATTGGTGATTGCAAGGGGAGAGAGTACGAGCAGGATTCAAATCCAGGTCCACTCGACTGCCAAGGCTGGCCTGGGATACCTTATCACTGGACTCTAGTACCTCCCACTTCGTTATTAATGAACTGACAACAGTCCCTTGTCTTCTCCAAAAACAATGATCAGAGAGGAGAAGAAGAGACAGAAGCCTCAGCCCAGGATGTCAGCGAAGGACTGACAGGGGGAGATTTGGTTTCTTAGGACTGTTGAACCTTGCTCCTAACAGGACCAGTCAGCTAAGTCTAATGGTATTGTTTCCAATCAATCTCGCTGCAGCCATCCGGGCTGAGGCAGAAACCTAGAAACACTCTATACAGCCCAGCACAGCCCCGCGTGGCCCTCCCTTGCAACACACCTGGGATGTATCCTAGGATGCCGAGTCCCCTTCTCTTAGTCTCTTTTCTTTGTGTTCTCCACCTCCAGATTCCTAAAAAGAACCAATGAACGTGGGTGTCTGTTTACAAAGCCCAGCAGCGATGATGTCAAGCATCTGCTTTGGCGGCTTTCTGCATTCTCCAAAGTCAATTGTTCCAGTTCTTAAAGAAAAAAATATTCAATGATACTTGTTAAAGCATGGTGAGGAAGACTTCATTCAGGACCATCGTGACAGGTGTAGTGACCACCACAGATACAGGGGTCTTGCAGTGGGGGGGAGAGAGATTGGATTCAGCTCCAAATACAGCATGGGCAAGTGGGGATTTATAGTCAGGGAGCAGGGTGAGAGGTCAGTGAATGGAAAGTCACTAAGAAGAAACATCAGGGATAAGGGGGATTCAGGCTAAACTGACCTAACAGGATTCTTGCTGAAGACAGGTCTGGGTGATCAGATATCAGGTGGAGGATGGTGAAGGATGAGGAACCTGATCTGATATCAAGTATGCGGGGTTCTTGCTAAACTGACTTAGCAGGGTTCTTTGCTAAAACTGGATTTTACAAGGAAGTGCACAGACGATTTAGCAGAAGATTCAGGAGGAGCCTGACTAAAGTTTGGCCAAGCAAAGAATCTCACGATGTGGTACAAACACAGTTGTTGGGTAATGTTTATAGCCAATGAGTCTTAGATTAGCATCACAAAGTCAATTAACAAGGCAATTTCTTCCCTTGATTTGTGTTTGTATATTATTAATGAACTACAAGACCTCCTAGTGCAGTAAATTAGCCTAGGTAACTGGGGAGCAGAGTACAAACATTTTTTTTTCTTTAATGGCCCCAAACATTTATCTCATATAGGGAAAACTATACACAAGCCCAGGGAGGGCTCCCTGTTTCTGCAGCCAAGGGAGCAGCTCTGATAAATATTGATGTTTGTTTATCGAAGTGCCACAGGCCATCCTGGCTAGCTGCCACCCCTCCCACCCTCCTGTGTCTTAACTGGCAGGACTCATTATGCAAGGAGAAGATACAGGAACCTCAACTGCCTTTGCTGAAGGGCTTACAGTATTTGTCTCCTGAATTCAAAAAAAAAAAAAGGTAGGGGAACCAGTTGTCCTGACCTATAAGGGTTGGTGCCAAACTGAGGAAGCCTCTCTTTAATGAAGGGGCAGAGTACAAAGAGAATAGTAATTGGAAAATGTCTGCCTCACTGAAATAACTAGCTTAGGGATTTATAAGTGTTACCTCAAAGGACGGCTTAGTTACAAAATCAATGCCATTAAGAAATAAACCACGCTACATATAAGTTCCAGAACATTATTAACAGGGAGGCATTTATAACCACCCATTCAACAAATCACGATTGAGCACCTACTTTGTACAAGGCAGTGTGAATAACTCCCTTAATTTAATCCCATTCACTGATTTCTAAGCAACATGGTTCAAACTAAAAATGTTTGGTGACTAAACAGAGTATAAATTGATAACGTGAAGGTATTTATTCCTTTAATAAATATTTATTGGATGCTTATCACATAGATGCCAGGTACTAGGCACAGAACAAAATCTGAAAAAGACACAGTCCTCAAGGAGCGCAGTGCCTAGTTGGAGAGACAGACAGGTAGACGAAGCATTATAAAGCAGGTGGTGAAAGAGAGGTGCACCCTGGCTCCTGGGTCACACAGGAAGGAGTGGGCCATTAGAAATGACCACGAAGGTGTCCTGGAGAGAAGCCAGTTGCCTCCTGCTCACGTCCTCTATTTTTCCCCATGTTTATCCCTGCTGCTGGGGTGATAAATATACTCTACCAGGTTGCCCTCTCAGGAGGACTGGCAGACCTCAGATGAGCAGATTTCAGAGGGGCTGACAGATGGGCAAACAGATGGGCAGACCTCAAATGAGCAGACCTCGGATGGACAGGCAGACTTCAATGGGCAGACCTCAGACAGGAAAATCTCAGGTGGGCATCTCCTTGTGCCCAATGAATTCCATCTTCTCCCTTTAGACACAAGATAAAAGAAAACAAAATAACTCCTCTTTCCACAATTCATTTTCTTTCCAACAAAATCTACTGTTTTCTGTTTGCTTAGGCTCTTTTAGACCAAACTTCTGACACTGAGAGAGCCCTAGGGGCACTCACTAGAGTCAAGGATTCCAGGGGCATCTCAATGTGCTCTAGGGAGATCTGCATGGGGTCAGAGACCTGGTGGGAAGCCTCAAGCAGCCTCTTCTACCTGCAGATAGCAAAAAGGCAGAATGCAACTGCCTGTCATGCCATTCTTCCACAATTCTGTGGGTCTGCGTGTACATGTATTTATCTTTTGTGGGTTTCTATGTTGATGGCATAATGACTATCTGCACGTGACATTCCCTTTGACTGCAACATACCCCCTCCCATCGTCCATTTCCCCACTTCACCTAGTTAAACACCTCCTCACCCTTCAGACCTCAGGGAAATGCACCTTCCTCAAAGAAGCCCTCCCTGACCCCTTGGGCTGGTGTCCAAGTTATTCACTCTCACCGCGCCAAGGCGTCTTTCCTCCACAGAAAGCCTTTGATATAGCTTGCAATTATACATTCATTTGCATTGTGTCTTTTATCTCTGCCTCCTCTCCCATGGCCAGGAGCTTCATGTGGGAAACACAGCATCCAGCTTTTTCACCTCTGTAACCCTAGCTCTAGCTCAATACCCAGCACTTAGTATGCACGCAACAAACTCTCTTGGTTATTGAATGAATACCAAAAAATGGGACTATCCCCAGAGCCCTCATCTCCTGTCGTGCGACGCTTCTGCCTGGCTTGGATTTGTTTTGTTCAAGGCTTTGTTCTGCTGATCAAAAGCCTTATAGTCAAAGGTAAAGTCTGCTTTGCTGATCAAAAGCCCTATAGTCAAAGGTAAAGTCCTTCAACATCCAAATGTCTTTTGTGGCATTTGCCCTAAAGTAGCAGTGTGACGGAAACATGAAAAAATAATAAACTAGACTTTTCATTAAGTTCTGTGTCCAAAACAAGCCAAATAGTTTACCAACAGTAGCATACATTATTGTCTCAAAAATCAATAATATTTTTGTTCCAGTAGATTAACTTCATGTTAGGACAGGAAGAGAATCTAAACGGACAGCTTTTCTTCTGCTCTTCCTCTCCCTCAGCCACAGATGTGGTCACCCCAGACAGAGGAGTGGGAGGAGAGAGGGAGAAGGCTAAGGACATTGCCTAAGCAGGAAGGAAGGTCTGCGAAGAAGGTGAGACCCGTCGAGTTGGTGGATAGGCGTGGCTTGCCTGGCTGGTGATCTGCCCTTCAAAACTGTCTTTGGCATTCAGGCAGAAAACTCCAAGGGTATCTGCCAGTGGCTTCTTTATCCCCAGGTGAAGGCCTCCAGACACAAGAGCTCACCCCTGACCAGAGTTGATTGGACCGAGGCTGAGTGAGTCTCTCCCTGGAATCTGGAATCAGGCCACAGAGCCATTTGTTGGTCTGTTAGGCACTTAGAATGAGATGTGAAGACAGGTCAGATTGAAGGTGCCTGGATTGGCCACATGCATGAAGAACCAGAGAGAGCCAGCCTGAAGGTAGAGAGAGAAGGATACAAGAGAGGAGAGGACAGGTGTCCACGAACGAGAGCCACTCCACTCCCAACCATCCTGGGTCTTGTCCCTTATGATGCCAGCCTGAACTTCCTGTCCTTGGAACCCATAATATTCCCTCAAGTCCTTCTAGAACATTCCCTTCCTCCACGTTTCTTGTTATCAAATTTAGTTTGAGTGCGTTTTGTTCCTTGAATATTAGTTTTCTGTGGCTGTTGTAAAAATTGCCACAAACTAAGTGGCTTAGAACAACAGAAACTTATTCTTGCACAGTTCTGGAAGCCAGAAGTCTAAGATCAAGGTGCCAGCAGGGCCACGCTCCCCTAGAATCTTTTAGGGGGGGATCCTTCTCTGCTTCCTCCAGCTGCTGATGGCTCACGTGTTCCATGGCTGTGACTGCGTCACTCCAATCTTTGCTCCATCTTCACATGACCTTCTCTTCTTCTCCCCGTGTCTTCTCCTCTTCTGTCTCTTTTAAGGACACTTGTCATTGAATTTAGAGCCCATGGTTAATTCAGGATGATCTCGATCATTCACTTAATTACATTTACAAAGATCCCTTTTCCAAAGCAGATCACATTTACAGAGACCAGAAGTTAGGACTCAGGCATACCTTTTAGGGGGCCACCATTCAGCTTACTATACCTTCCGGCCCACTGAGCCCTAAGATAAGTTTACCAAATATTCCTGAGTAGCCTTGCAAAGTGTGAGTGACCAGCCAATGCACAACCCACAATTCAAACTGTTTACAGATTCTGAAGGATAGTAAATGAATAAAGCAGCTTGAGTTTTTTTATGGGAAAAGTGTTTTGTGGCATTTTGATATTTAATATTCTGGGATGGAGTCAAATGGGTTGGTCTGCTACATCTGAAGTCCCTGTCTTCTCTAGTCTCTTTTGGATTTGTATTAATTACAATAATTATTATATAATGTAACATGTATACATAATATAATATATAGTGTGATGTCACAATGGCTACTGTGATGTATTGGTAGGTGCCAGGCACTGTATGTGGCTCTTTACATGGCACAGCACATTGAATCTTCACCATCATCTTCTGAGGGTGGTTCTTATCCCCAGGAGCCACACCCAAGTTGGTCAGTGTTTTCTACCACCAGGATGGCTTTTTTGGGTATCTGGCACATTGAGGGCTGTGGATGCAAGAAGGAGGAGGACCTAGTGTGGGCAGCACCTACTATGTGACAACCGCTGCATTTGGCACTGCATGTTTGTCATCTTATTTGATCTTTACAACTCCTCTGCGAGGGCGATGACAAAGAAAGTAGTGGAAGGCTGATCACACTAGCCAGGACTTCCCATGGTCACAACACACTGAAGTCAGTGGGATGGAGACCCAGACAGTCCAGCCTCTCAGGGTCCAGGAGGATCAGCACCTGTAGATCTACTCACAATAACTTCAGGAATTACAACACAGGTAGACACCAGATGGCAATTGTAAACTTAATATGGGAAAGTACCCCCTGAATTGCAATAGTCTTCTTGTTTGAGAAGCTGCTAATGTCACCTCCCAAGTTGTGGGTCTGGAAGGGAACTAAAGTGGGCAGCCTCTAAGCCTAAGCCCCAAAGAGAAGGCTTCCCTAGGCATGTATCTTGCTTTTGTAATTTTCTACCCTGAACCCTGGGGAGAATTTCCTTTCAAAATCCTCACTCTGGTCTCATAGTTTCCCTCTTCCTCCTATTGCCAATGGTGCTCTTTCCCTTCCTCTGTCCTTAAGTGCAGAGGACACACAGTTCAGATCCAGATCACAACCTACCTTCCCCCTTGATTCCTCTTCATGCAGCTCCATCCATACAGCCACCCAAGTCTGCCACCAGGATGTCTCTCAGCTCCCCCTACCCTCTGCTGCAGGCCACCAGTCACCCAGTCATGCCTACCTATCTGCTCCTTAGTGACCTCCTCTCTTCCCAGCCATCATTACCCTGGATTAGGTCCTCAGTGTTTCTGGACTCAATCAGCTCTCTCTGCTTCCATCAGTTCTTAATTTGATCTTGATCCTTTGCTTTCAACTTTTTGATGCTCCCCATTAACCTACAGCAGTGGTTTTCCAAATGTACCCAGAGGAACCCCAGTGTAGTGGGTCTTATTGGAGTTTTAATGGGCCCAGTGAAAAAATCCTGCCTGAGTTTTGAATAAACTGAGAGACACAGGATTCAGACAGTTGGAAATGAAAACACCACCTTTATTACTGATACAGCTATGCTGGAGGACATGGCTCAGCTCTGGCCAAAGAGCATCTGAATTAAACCACAGATACCCTAAACAGCACCAACATTCCTCCTTCTTGGGACGTGAAAAAAATCTCCCACGGTCAAATGCCTTTAGAGGAAACTGCACACCTGTTCTCCCTTGAGAAGCACAATGCATGTAAGCATGTCAGAGTCTCCCCATCTGCAGTGAGGAAGTCAGGCTGACCTTGCTTATCAGAGGTTAGCTCACTGATTCCCAAAATTATCTCACTAAAAATAACTTTGGTAGTGGTACGTCTCTTTATGTTTCCATGTGAAAGAGTCTCCGTGGGAGTACGGCTGCTGGCCTCCCTCTGTCCCCAAGAGAGGAGGAAGAAGAAGAGTGACTTACATGATCGGAGAATGGGGGGTGGGGGGCTCAGGCCCTTCCTCCCCTTCTCCTCAACTACCGTTTTCCTAAGCAAATCTTTGTTTTTTCACTTTTTGCTCTTTGTAACAGACCGTAGCTCTAAAGTCTCTTCTGAAATGTTTCTATTCTGACCCTGCATCTATTATGACAGTAGAACGAGCAGTTAGAAAAGCATTAATAAAAAAAGGTATGAATAAAGAAGAGCAGAAGGGAATTTTTGATTTCATGAACTAAATGCAATTCATTCAAGCTTTACATATAACCTCTAAACTCTGAAACAAAGGTAAGAGGGGGCAATATGCAAGGCCATTTGTGGTAGCTTTGTGGTTAAGAGTAATATGAAATCCTTTGAAGGATCCTTTGCAAAGTAGAGACATGTGGAACAGTTTAAAAGTAGAAGATTCTTAACCTTCACATTACATTGGAAATACGTGTCAGTTTCGCTCGTTAGAACAAATGAATTGCATGTTAAATGTTGTAGTAGGAAATTGTCCTTGGTCAAAAAGACAGTTTGACTCCCCTTCTTTAAGAAAGGGATCTGCTCTCCCTCCACCCCAGCCCCATAGACTTTTGAGGCAATTGAAGAATATGAAAGGAGAAAGGTCTGCCCAGCTAAGCAATTTTGTGGAACGGACTGAACTCTCATCAGTCTAGGGATGCTCTTAATTACTCACATGCTGACTGGAATGACTGTGAAAAGGCACATGGTCTAAAACAAGTGGGATCGATGTTCTTAGGCCAGCTCTTGGTCTGTCTTCAGTCCAAAGATATTTTTGTCTGAGCCAGGAAGTAAGACAGTGAGGGTAAAAATGTCTGCAACTCCTGAGCCCCTTCCACCTATTGATCCAAAGGTATCAGAGATGTAAAGAGCCCAAGAGTGGTTATAGGAAAGTGGCTTTTGTGCAAATGAGAACAGAATTTCTTGGGGGGTGAATGACAGTCTAAGTCGATTTCTGTAGAGTTCTGGGAAAAGAGGAGATTTGACAACCATGGGTTTATTTAATATATGCATTCAAGCACTCAAAAAAATTCAGGTCCTCAAATGGATTTCTTTTAAATATGTATGTATAAAGCCCAATAAGACTCCTAAACCAGTACCTATGAATGAATCTAATTATCAAAGCTCCTCTTCTGTTTGCAAAAGAAAAACATGCCCACAGATGTGCCTTATGGGATTAATGGTTGTGAAGAGTGTGCTCTTCTACCCATGGGGGTTCATATATACCAAATGTATCTAAATCATTCATTCAATACACTGAATTCCTGGACCTGGAGTTATAAAGACAGATAAAATTATAGTCCCTACCCTCATGGAGCACAGTATGGCTGAAGTGACAGGCATATTAGCAAATTAAAGGACCCTGTGGGGCAATAGAGGAAAGGATAGAAATGCAAAGGAAGGGGTGGTCAGAAGGCCTGGGGAAGGGACAGAGCATCTTCCAGAATAAACAGGGAGTGTGGCAGGGAGTCAAGGGTACTCCATTCTAAGATGACTGCTTGTGCAAAGGCACTGAGTGTGTCTTAGTAAGTCTTAGTATGCGGGTGATTACTAAAGGACAGGTATGAAAAGTATAGAAATAGAGAAGGAAGACACGTAAAAATAAGATGAAGACATATAGGGAAAGGCCACATCTTTCATTCATTGATTCAGATGGTATTACTGAGCACCTATTATGTGCCAGGCAGGCACTGTTCAGTATAGCAGTGAACAAGATAGATGCAGCTGCTGCCTTTATGGAGTCTGCACTCTGACAAGAGGAGACAGAGAATAAACAAATAAACATAACTTCAGATGGTGATGAGTGTTATGAGGGACATAATCAGGGAGATGACACAGAGTGATGGCATTTGGGGAGCAGTTTAGCAAGCATGGCCTGGGAAGGCCATTCTGAGATGATGGCTTTTGACGACCTGAAGGATGGGAAGGCCAGAGATGAGAAAGAACTGAGAACCAAAATCTGGAGGTCCCTATCATTTAGGGGACAGAAAGAGGAAGAGGAGGCATCAAAAGGAACCATGAATAAATAATCAGAGACTTTATACATAAGCTGGGAGAAGACAGATTAATGGAACCCAAGGGGAAAAGGAGAATAAAGGAGAAGAAAGGCCTCCACTACATTTATTCACCTTTTACTTGGTATTTTTTTAAATAGGTGGTCATCAGATTCACAGGTAAAGATAATGGATTGATCCCAAGAATCTAATTTTTCTCCTCTTAAAACCTTACTTAAAACTGTATCAAGGGGGGCCGGCCCGGTGGCGCACTGCTACAGTGCGCTGCTTGGGAGCATGGTGGCGCTCCCGCCGAGGGTTCGGATCCCACATACAGACCGGTTCCCGCTCACTGGCTGAGTGAGGTGTGGGTGCAACACCGAGGGTTGCGATCCCATTGCCGGTCCCGGTCCGGTACGGGCGCGACACTGAGGGTTGCGATCTGTTGCCAGACACGAAAAAAAAAGACAAAAAGGAAAAAAGACAAAAAAAAAAAAAAAAAAAAACTGTATCAAGGGACTATTTTGTAAAGATAAACCCACAAGGACAGGGAAAGTAGGCTAGGAGACAACATCAAATTCTAGAAGCTGGTGGAAAGCATCAAAACACTGGAAAGCAGATGGATGAGAATCAACTGACTTAACAGACCCAAGGAAGCCAAATCCCAAACTAGCAGTGAGAAAAGCTGAGAGCCAACTTTATGTAGTAGAATATGCAGAAAATCCAAAAGACTCAGGAATTGGTGTCACCAAATACCTTTA
>NW_007734762.1:83994-87926 GCF_000696425.1 Galeopterus variegatus | reverse complement strand
AAAAATAAAAATAAAAATAAAAGAAACTCACTTTATTTTTTTCATAATTTTTATTTATTTTGCTGAAACAATTGATTATTCATATCTGTGGGGTACCACATTGAATATTAATATCTGTGTGCAATATGTGATGCTCAAATCAGGATAATTAGTATATTCAACATTACACAATGTAATCATTTTTTGTGGCCCCTTACCAATTTCTTGCTAACCCCCCTTCCCCCTCACCCTTTCCCACATCTTGTAACCTCTGCTCTGTTCAAGAGACTTGCTTTAGACTCAAAATGACAAATACACTGAAAGTTAAAGGATGGATAAAGGTATTCCATGCAAACAGTAACCAAAAGAGAGCAGGGGTACCTAAACTAATATCAGACAAAATAGAGTTTAATTTTTTTTAAATTGCAAGAAACAAAGAAGGACATTATATGTTAATAAAAATTTCAATGCAATAAAGACATAACAATTGTAAACATTTACACATCTATTTACAGGCCATCTAAATAGATGAGGCAAAAACTAAGAGGATTGAAGGGGGAAATGGAAAGTTCTACTATAATAGACACCGGTCCCCGGTCTGGTACAGGGGCAACACTGAGGGTTGCGATCCGTTGCCGGACATGGAAAAAGACAAATAAATAAATAAATAAATAAATAAATAAATAAGAAAAGAGAGGATTTAAACAACACAATAAACCAACTAGATCCAACTTTAACACTCCACTCTCAATAATGGATAAAACAACCAAACTGAAAATAAATAAGAAAAGAGAGGATTTAAACAACACAATAAACCAACTAGATCCAACAGATATATGCAGGATATCACCCAACAATCCAACAGCATGAAACACATTTTCCAGACTAGGCCATATGTTAGGACACAAAGTAAGTCTCAATAGATTTTAAGAGATAGATAAAATACAAAGTATTTTTTTGTGATCACATGGGATAAAGTTAGAAATCAATGACAGAAATAAAATGCAATATTCACAAATTTGTGGAAATTAAACACACTCCACCAATGGATCAAAGAAGAAATCAAGGAAAATGGGAAAATACTTACAGACAAATGAAAATACAAGGTACAAAAAATTATAGGAGACATGAAAACAAGGTGCTGAGGGGGAAATTAATAGCTATACATTTTTATATTAAAAAACAAGAAAAAGATTTCAAACCAACAACCTAACTTTAAAAACAGTAAAAAGTTCAATGGTTGCTAGAGGTTGGGGCGGGGAGAACAGATGACTTTTAGGGCAGTGAAACTCTTCTGTATGACACTAACAATGGTTATATGTCATTACACATTCGTCAAAACCTGTAGAACGTACAACACCCGGAGCGAGCCCTAATGTAAACTATGGACTCTGGGCAATTAGGATGTATCAATATAGGTTGATCAATCATAGAAAATGTACCAGTCTGGTAGGGGATGTTGACAGTGGAGGCTGTGAAAGTGTGGGGAAATCGGTGCTTTCCAATCAATTTTGCCGTGAACTTAAAACAGCTCTAAAAGATAAAACTGATTTAAAGAAGAAGAAAAACCCAGCTAAGACAGAGCCCTTTCTGTTAAAGTCTTTTCTCACCAACCTCCTCAGACAGACATAACCACTTCCTCCTCTAGGCAACTTCTGTCCCCTGCACGCAGTTCTGTAATTGTCCTCTCTACTCTTTTTTATTATTATTGACACATCATTGTACATATTTACGGGGTACAGTGTGACATCTCGATACATGCATGCATTATGTAATGATCAGATGGGGTAATTAGCACATCCATACCCCAAACGTTTATCATTTCTTTGTAGTGAAAGTATTCGAGATCTCTCTTCTAGCTATTTTTGTCCTCCCTACTCTCTAGCACCATTGCTGGTTCCCCTTGCATTTCTCTTACCGGATTGTGATCTTCTCGAGGGCATAGCCTGGGTATTATTCACTGTTCTGTCCCTAGTCCCTAGCAGAGTGCTCTACACAGAGTGAGCATCCGGTGGTTGAGGTGGGTTGAGTCGGGGTGAGATTGCCAGGTATTTTAACCATATTACCTTGGGTGAGATATGGTGAAGCAAGACACAGAGAAAGAGAGAAACCAGAAAGAGTTTTAGTTTTCTTATCTTCACAGATCCCTGGGCAGAACACGGCACACCATGCAGGGCCACTAGGGGGAGCAGCAGGGTTGGTCACAGCAGAGAGAGGAAGGGGAACCGTGAGTGGGAGACTTGACTGTGGTCTCTGCAGGAAGGAGTGGGGAAGGCAAGTAAGCGGGCTCAGGATCGGCTGGTTTGAATAATTCCAGTGGGCTCTGGGAAATAGGGGCTGTCCCTGGTTGCCCAGCACCTGGCTCTGGAGTGCCATGCAAGAGAGCCCCTGAAGGAGTGACAGGGCATGGACCAGACAGAGCTGATGGCTGCAGCAAGCAGCGTCTATTCACGCCACTTCCTGCACAGCCCCTCAGGCGGTCCTGCAGTAGACAGCAGTTTAGACCGATTCTTGACAAAAGAATCGCCCCCTCTCTCGGGAAAGACTGCATGTCTGAGAATGATGGATATAAAGGGAGAGAAGGGGAGAGCAGCAACCCAGATGGTCAGGTGGACTCCAACCACCTTAGCCACCAGTCATGTGGCAGATGTCACTACAGGCAGCACACACAGCACCCAGGCCTCCAGAAATATGACTTGAGCTCTTTCTTTGGGGCAGTGGAGGTCAGAGCAGACAGCTTCCTGCTTTGTGACAAGTGATGGATTTTCTAATGATTGGAATCTACATTAACAGCAACAGGCTAGTCACAGATCGGGGCTAAAATGTAGCCCACATCATGTCCTAACTAATGCAAATGGTCTTGCTCCGCAAGGGGGAATAACAGAAGGCATGTTCTTTGTGTCCCTTAATTTCACAGAAGATAACACCTTCTAACATGGAAAGACTTGCGTACTAAGGGTTATGCTGAAAGTGTGAAGGAATACGCTGTGTACTGGAGAAACATCCCAACCACCCCATATCTCTCATCTACTCCCTTCTGTATTAGAGCACTCATCACATGCTTTTACAGAAGTGCTTAGGGTACAAAGATGACTAAGACCCAGACATTATTCTGGTTGAAAAAAGAGACAAATGTATAGATAATCACATGAAAGAAAAGTAAAAGCAATTATACAGGTATGAGAAATATAGTGTCCTTATCCACACTGAATGGTTTATCTTCTTTCTCAGACTCCTTGTCATTGGGTCAATGTTGCGTGTCAAATAACATTCAGAGAAGCATTAGGTGCAGATATCAGCATAACTGAGCAGATTGTCTGGAGACTCAGTGATGCAGAGAGCCCCATCCGTCTAATATTTCCATCCTTTTACATCTTTATCCGAAGTAGTACCTCTCCACTGGGAAACCTGTCCTTACTTCTGATGGCCAAGCAAATTGCTCACAATATTTGGGAGACTCAGTGATGCAGAGAGCCCCATCCGTCTAATATTTCCATCCTTTTACATCTTTATCCCAAGTAGTACCTCTCCACTGGGAAACCTGTCCTTACTTCTGATGGCCAAGCAAATTGCTCACAATATTTGGAAGTAGCATTGCTCTGGAGTAATTTGTGTATTAGATTCAAATTTCACAGGCCATAATCTTGAGTGTGCAAAAAAAGGGGGGGGACGGCCCGTGGCTCACTCAGGAGAGTGTGGTGCTGATAACACCAAAGCCGTGGGTTCGGATCCCTATAGAGGGATGGCCGGTTAGCTCACTTGGGTGAGCGTGGTGCTGACAACACCAAGTCAAGGGTTAAGATCCCCTTACCGGTTATCTTATTTAAAAAAAAAAAATGAGAGCGAGATTATTTGTCCATAACTCAGCTCTCAAGTCCCCATTCTTCTCAGGAGGGCAAAATTTGATCTTAACAATTTGGTGTGGCCAGGTGGTAGTTGGGGGAGGAGAACAG
>NW_007734762.1:82450-83548 GCF_000696425.1 Galeopterus variegatus | reverse complement strand
AGGGCAAAATTTGATCTTAACAATTTGGTGTGGCCAGGTGGTAGTTGGGGGAGGAGAACAGCCAGATCTCATGGGCCTTATGGTTGGAAGTGGTAGTACGAAGAAAGGCAGGTCTGTGGACATTTCTCTCTTAGCACTGGAGGAGGCGGGTGCCTCACCCCAATGTCATTGTGTGTTGATTTGGCTCTGTGCCTGCTGCGTTCAGTCCATGTGCCAAGCACTAAATAAGTAGTGAGATAATTAATGCTGGATTATTTTAATTCCTGTGTTACAGATGTGGAAACATAAGCTTGGGGTGGGGAAGACACTTGCCCAAGCAATTAAATCACGAAGCCAGGGCAGGGAGCCAGATCTTGTAATTCCAAATTGCGTCACTGACATGCTTGTTTGGATTCCAAGGGGCCTCCTGGAATAACTCAGCATGTGTACCAGCCTCACGCAGGCAAATATTTCCTTCCACACCTCCAAGAATGTTTCCATTGGAGTTGCAAAATGCTACAGAGCTGGTTGTGACCACAGAAACAATGTGTGCATCCTTCTGCCCATTATTAAACCATGTACTCACTGTACTCATGTTATCAGAAGAGAGGTGGATGTTGCAAATAGTTCTGACACGTGGAAATCAGAATCATTTGGGTTTCCAGGAAAGCAGAAAGTAAAAGATGATTAAGCAACTGAGTGAAAGAGAAGTCAGAGAATGTTAGGCAAATTTCAGGAGAACACGTGGAAAAAAAATTAATGAAACAGGAAGTATAGGATGGAGAAGATGAACATCACAGCCTTTGTTGCAAGAAGCGGGCAAATCCTTCGCCATCTCTCCATCTAATCGTGGCAGTGACCTTCTAACTTGTTTTGCCTGATCCTAGGTCCCACCAGAATATCTAAAAGTAAGACTAAAGTATCAGCATTAAAAAACAAAACAACAAAATTAAAAACCTCCTCCTCCACATGACTCTAACGTACAGCCAGGGATGAGCATCGCTGATGTAGATTTGGTACACACAGCGTGGACTTCCTCCTTGAAAGCAGAAAGTCTGTCTTGTTTTCAATGCCTGGCCCCAGCACACAGCCTTGCAGATCACAGACACTTAGTCAATG
>NW_007734762.1:75634-81859 GCF_000696425.1 Galeopterus variegatus | reverse complement strand
CCTCCTTGAAAGCAGAAAGTCTGTCTTGTTTTCAATGCCTGGCCCCAGCACACAGCCTTGCAGATCACAGACACTTAGTCAATGCTTGTTGAATGAATAAAAGACTTACTGAATGAATAAAATGTATGAAGGTTGAGAATCGAGAGGAGGTTAGCACAGAATCGCCTGGAAAACCCTAATAATAAAGAGTAGCAAGCCAGAAAGTATGCATCCCCCAAGCTGGTAACTAGCTAGTAAGCTAGTAACTAGGGAGACAAATGTGGAGAATGGTCAAGTGAGGAGAACAGTGATCAACAAGGATCTGATTGATCACATGCAGCAGCCAACAATTTCATGGGATAATTAACACACCCCCATTTAGGGAAGCCTGTTCACTTAATGGCTTCATTTGATCCAGAGACAGAAAAAACAAAATAGTCCCCAGAGTAAAACAGACTTCAGCTTACCGTGACTTGAGAGTCCCTGGAGATCTCTGCTGACATTGATGCCCAGTGGCCGGACTCAACAGGGACCCAGCCGAGAAGGTAGAGAAGGTTCCGATCCCAGCCACACGTCTGAGAGAAGCCGCCAGTTCTCAGGCCTCATTAGGAGGCAGCTGCTTCTAAAGGTCATGACTATTTTCATGAAATATTGATATTTTTAAACCTATCATACCAACTATGAGTACTACTAAGCAAAAAATGTGACTATGACACATGACTTGGAATATAAAAATCACACCCCCAAGTACACACGTCTATGCGAAAAAAGATATGAGAAGCCAAGTCTCAGTTACTCGATTAACATTCACCTGCCACTCGTGCGTTTGCTTTGTCAAATGCAATCACTTACTAGCAGTTAAGTAGTAGCATGTGCTGGTAATTTTTTTTTAACTTTTGGAATAAAGACCTAAACTCAAGAATATTTAATATTTTCTAAGAATTATGAAAACCATTCATTAAAATATTAGAAGAAATAGGCTAGTGCATAGGAAAACAAAATCTACCCAACTGGCCTAAGAAGAAATAGAAAGCTAAATAGTCGTAAGCAGAAGTAAAAATACTCCCATAAAGAAAACAGGATGTCCTGATAGTTTTACAGTAACTTTCAAAAAACAAATAAAAACAAGATGAAAAAAAAAATGAGAAAGGATAGCCTGAGATATGGGCTTTTGTGCCACCTTTTTTCTTTCTTTTCTTTTTTTTTTGGCGGCTGGCTGGTGTAGGGATCTGAACCCAAGACCGTGGTGCTGCAACACTGCGCTCAACCAGCTGAGCTAAATGGCCAGCCCCGTGTTCCTGTGCTCCTGTTTTACTGGGGAATACACTCCCAGGGGACAGGAGTGAAGGAAATTAGGAATAAAGTATGGGAGGAAGGAGAACCAATACAAGGGTCCTTTTTCTACCTATACAACACTTGATACCAAAAGCAACTGATCCTTTGATGAAAAGAGACCATTTTCTGACAGGCCATGTGACCACTACATCTAAAGGACATTCCACCTAAAGGAAGAAGGGGGAAGAAGCTATCCTTGGTTACCTTCTCCCATGGGTCAAATAGTCCTCCTGTGGGGCATTAACTTCCCACAACTTCTATATTACACATGGTTTGGTAGGTGAGAAGGCACTGTCAGGTTACAGAGAGGCAAATTAAGTTGGAATCCATGAAAAGTTGGTCCCTGCAGTCATAGCTGGAACTGAACAAGTGGCAGCCAAAAACCAGGAGAGGTAAATTTGTTATTTATTGCTGTGTAACACGTTTCCCCAAAACATAGCAACTTAAAACAAATATTTATTATTTCACAGTTTCTTGGGTTAGGAATCCAGGTGTGGCTTAGCTTGGCACCTCTGGCTCAAGCTCACCGTGAGGTTATAGCCCAGCTACATCCTTAACTTCCAAGTTCATTCATGATCCTTGGAGGATTCAGTTCCTCACAAGCTCAGGGACTCCGTTCTTCACTGGCTGTCGGCCAGAGGCCTCCCTCAGTTCTTTGCCACATGATCCTCTCTGCAGGGTAGCTCATGACATGGCAGCTAGCCGCCCTAAGAGCAAGCAAGTAAGAGAGGGCACCCAAGACGGAAGCCACAGTCCTTTTATCACCTAATCTCAGAAGCGGCATCCCAGCTCTTTTGCCTTATTCTACTCATGAGAAGCAAATCACTAGATCCAGGCCACACTCAAGAGAAAGGATTGCACAGGGGCATAACTACAAGAAGGCAGGGACAATTGATCGTTATCTAGAAGCTACTACCAAGAGGTGAAGCCAGGAGAATCTCAAGTGTCACATAAGATCAATCAGAGAACTGAAATCGAGAATGTCATGTCCAATTCATTCTGTGAAGGCAATATCAACGTGGTCCAAATCAGACAAAAAACAGGACAACAAAGGAAGGTGAAATGCCAGTCTCACTCATGAGCTCCAACACAAAAATCCTACCCATTAACTAACCAGATCTAGCAGTGATCAAAAGATGACACACCATGACCAAGCTGGATTTAACCCTGGAACTCAAACGTGGTTAGCAGAGAAAAAAACATGGATACCAGTGATCACACCAGATTAAAGGAGAAAGATTATATGATTATCTCAAGGGTTTCAGGTAAAGCATGTGATAATTTGATAATGTTCAACTCCCATTTATGATTTGAAAAATCTTAACAAACTACTAACAGCAGGGAATTTCCTTAACATGATAAAAGTATAATATTAATTTGTAAGGGCTGCCATAACAAAGTACCACAAACTGGGTGGCCTAAACAACAGAAGTTTATTTTCTCACAATGCTGGAGACTAGAATTCTGAGATCAAGGTATCAGCAGGGCTGGTCCCTCTTGAAGCCTCTCTCCTGAAGCTGGCTTGCAGACAGCTGTCTTCTCCCTGTATCTTCGCATGGTGTTTCCTGTGTGTGTCTGTGTCCTAAGATCCTCTTCTAATAAGGACACAAGTCAGATTGGATTAGGGACCACCCTAATAATTTCATTTTAACTTATTTACCTCTCTAAAGGTCCTATTTCTAAATACAGTCACATTCTCAAATATCGGGGGTTAGGACTTCAGCATATGCATTTTAGAGGACACAGCTCAGCCCATAACCAAAAGCGCTAAGGCAAACAACATTCTTAATAGCAGAAAAGCATTATCCTCAAACTATTTTAAGGTTTTACCATGTGCATGTACTACTTTTCCAAAAATAGCATCTTTTTTTAAAATCAAGAAAATTTGGGGCCGGCCCGGTGGCGCACTCGGTAGAGTGCGGCCCTTGAGAGTGCGGGGGCGCTCCCACCGAGGGTTTGGATCCCATATAGAGACCGGTCCACTCACTGGTTGAGCGCGGTGTGGGCGTGACACCAAGGGTTGCGATCCCATTACTGGTCACGAAAAAAGACAAAAAGGAAAAAAAAATCAAGAAAATTCCATCAATTAACTTACTTTTTGCTGTAAATGGGAAGAACCGCATTACCCATTTTTGTTAGGAATCCAGCTTGTGGATTGCAGGGGAGATGGGAGGAAAGTTCAAAAATCACTGAAAAATTAAATATTGTCTACCTTTGAGGTTACTTGAAGTGACCAGATTTGAAGGGCAGCGAGAAACAGAGGGAAGAGGTCGGTGGGTTCATTCACTGAGATCTCCTCTGTTCACAGGCTGCGGTTCCTGACCTTTAATTGGGATATGGGACCATTAACTTAGTACATTCACAACCACCACCTTTACCTAGTTCCAAAACATTTCCATCACTCCAAAGTAGGTTACCTTTACTTAACGTAAGGATTATTTAATGACATGTATGCTGCAGTGTTTTGGAATGATGTGTCCTTATCCTGCAACTTACTCAGAAATGCAGCAAAAAATAAATGGATGGATGGATGGACAGAGGGTCGGATAGATCAATGATAAAGCAAAGCCAAATGTTCAGTTCTAGATGGTGGGTACATGGTTGTTTACTACACAATTTTTTTTTTCTGGTCAAATTTCTCCACTCAGATTGCCAGCTTGTTCAGTTCCATGGGGGGTTTTCATGGCTAAGACACCCTGGAGCATCCCCAAGGAGGGAATGACCCAGGCTCCTGTCATAGGAACAGAAACTTTTATATCAAAATCATCTCTGCCTTGTTGATTATGCTGCTCAGTATCCATTGTGTGGCATCCACCTGAAAAATTTCTTTTATAGTTTAAACCCAGAGAGGATCTCTCTCTAATGGCAAACAGATCAGCTTTGTTCTCTATTAAATAGTATGACTTATGCAATGCTTTAGTTTCCTTTATTGCCCAGACCAACAGGAATCCCAGTGCTGAATTTAAAATTTAATTACAGTAACTTAGTCCTTGAGGGAGCATATTTGTTCCTTTTCATGGTTTTGATTTATTTTTCTTTCCCAATAATCTTATTGGATGCGCCTTTTATTCTAAGTGGCCTTAATTCTCTTTGGGAATTACCAAGCCTGATCCATGAATGCTTTACAACAAGTGGCTTTTGGAGCCACTTAGTAAAAATTACAGGGAAGAAAGAGTAGTCAAGCTGTGTCTACAGAAACAGTTGTAAGAGTCTCACCTGGAGGGAAAGGAAGAAAAAGGATGATGCCCAGAGAGTACTGGTTGGAGCAGAGACATGCAAGATTCAAGAACAGAACCAAGAATAAGAGGCCATAATATAAGAAAGAGAAAGGAAGGAAGGAAAATTCATTTGTGTAACACCAAGAATACTAAGAAATAATTGAACATTTGTGGGCTCTGAGGGAAATGGGAGAGATTGCCTGGAGATGGAAAAATAATTATAAATATGTATAGTATTTGATGCAAAGATTCAGTATTTCCATATTAAGCATATTTTTAGATTTATAATATGAAAAATACTCCACCAAGTCTGAGGTTTAGATAAAGGCTTGCATGGAATTGCAAAAACAGACGACAGGCATGCTCAAGGTCACTGTCCTTGAACGTGAAGAGATGAAGTCTGAATTTGATTTTTGATAAAGAATCTTGAGAACCGTTATGCACAGCCTTGGGGGCTGAGAGCACAGATTTGCAGTCCACATTCTCTGTCCCTGCATTTGACAGTAAACTCAAGCTAAAAGAGGCGGAACCAGATTGCTCATGACCAACCCAGTCTTCCTATTTCTGAATAAAATGCAAGGGGAGATAAATTTGGATAACAAAACAGAGGCCATTCCTAGAAATCCAAATTAGGCCTTCCTTAATGATTTTTTTAACTTTTTAAAATTTTTTAATGAACACATTGTAATCGTACATATTTATGGGGTATGATCTGATATTTCAATGCACATACATGTTGTATACTGATGAAACCAGGGTAGTTAGCATATTCATCATCTCGTGCGTTAATCATTTCTTTGTGATGAGAACACTCAAAAACTTCTCTTCTAGCTGTTTGTAGTATACTGTACTGTTAACCATAGTCACCTTACTGTGCAATAGAAAACCAGAACTTATTTCTCCTATCTAATTGTAACTTTGTACTTGTTGACCAGGCTCTTCCCTTTGTCCCCTCCCCCATCCCCTCTCCAGTCTCTGATAATCACTATTCTACTCTCTACTTCTATGCTATCAACATTTTTTAGATTCCACATATGAGTGAGATCATGCAGTATTAGTCTTTCTGTGTCTGGCTTATCTCACTTAATATAATGTCTTCCAGGTCCATCCATGTTGTCACAAATGACAGGATTTCTTAATGCAAATCAAAACCACAATGAGATACCACCTCACTTGAGTTAGAACGGCTATTATCAAAATGGCAAAAGAAATCAAGCATTGGCGAGCATGTAGAGAAAACACTTTTGATGGAAATGTAAATTGGTACGGCCATTCTGGAAAACGGTGATGAAGTTTGGATGTGTTATCCCCTCCAAAACTCATGTGGAAATTTGATCTCCAATGTGGCAGTGTTGGAAACTGATTGAGTCATGGGGTGGATCCCTCACGAATGGATTAATGCTCTCCCTGGGGGAGGGGGGATTAATGAGTGAGTTCTCACTCTATTAGTTCCTGCTAGAGCTCGTTGTTTAAAAAGACCCTGGCATTAATGCTCTCCCTAGGGGAGGGGGGATTAATGAGTGAGTTCTCGCTCTATTAGTTCCTGCTAGAGCTCGTTGTTTAAAAAGACCCTGGCAGGGCCGGCCCGGTGGCGCACTGGAGAGTGTGCCGCTTGGGAGCGTGGTGGCGCTCCCACCGAGGGTTCAGATCCCATGTGGAGACCGGTTCCCACTCACTGGCTGAGCGCGGTGCG
>NW_007734762.1:73648-74634 GCF_000696425.1 Galeopterus variegatus | reverse complement strand
ACCGAGGGTTGCGATCCCGTTACTGGTCAGTAAAAAAAAAAGACAAAAAGGAAAAAAAAAAGACCCTGGCACCTCCTCTCTCTCTCTCTTGCTTCCTCTCTTGCTTCCTGTCACCATGTGATCTGCTTGTACCCGCCGGCTGCCTGCCACTTTCCGNGTCTCAGGTATTTCTGTTATAGCAACACAAAACAGACTAAAACAAACAGTATAGCAGCTCCTCAAAAAATTAAAAATAGAACTATGTACCATAGGATCCAGCAATCCCACTACTGGGCATATATCCAAAGGAAATAAAATCAGTATGTCAAAGAGATGTCTGTACTCCATGTTCCGAGCAGCATTATTCACAATAGCCAAGATATGGAAACAACCTAAATGCCCAACAATGGGTAAACAGATAAGGAAAATGTGGTATATATACACAATGGAATACCATTCAGCCATAAAAAAGAAAGAAATCCTTCCTTAATGATTGGTACACCATAAAGAATCAAAATTTCAGTGAGGTATGCACATAAAAATCACTATGACCTGGAATTGGTGAGGGAAGGAAGGCACCTCTTGTTTTCTAACCACTTTAGCTTTAGCTAAAGGAGGAATTCATAAATATCTCTTCTTCCAACCATCTGTTGCCTGGCCTTTCTCTCGTTCCTGGATGCATTTCCTCCACCATAGCTTTTATCTAAATAGACAGTCTTGGGCCGCCCAGTGGTGGACTCGGTAGAGTGCGACGCTTGGGAGCGTGGTGGCACTCCTGCTGAGGGTTCAGATCCCATATAGAGACCGGTCTGCTCACTGGTTGAGCGCGGTGCGGGCGCGACACCGAGGGTTGCGATCCCATTGCCGGTCGCGGTACGGGTGCGACACCGTGGGTTGCAATCCCGTTACCAGTCACGAAAAAAAGACAAAAAGGAAAAAAATTAAAAAATAAATAAAAAATAAATAGACAGTCTTCCATGATATGGATGATAGAAATCCTGGCTCTC
>NW_007734762.1:69682-72917 GCF_000696425.1 Galeopterus variegatus | reverse complement strand
AAATAAATAAAAAATAAATAGACAGTCTTCCATGATATGGATGATAGAAATCCTGGCTCTCCCAGTGAGGTTATGCACTTAATATCATTTTCACAATCATATGGAGGAATTTAGTGCATGCTTTCTGCACATAGGACCCTAACACACACTTCCGGGTACTGGACCACCCAACCTCCATCTTCCCCCACCCAACACCATCTACTAATTCAAAGATCTCCAACCACCCAATTTTAAGCTAGGAGCCTAGCACTAAAACTTCAGAAGTTTCTCTGAAGAGGTGTATGTAAATTTATAAATAAGACAATCAAGGTCAGGAAGAAGACCACATTAGATGACAAAAGTCACTGGCATAATCATAAAAGGAAGTTTGGAGTCTGTTTAACGTGACTTTTCCAGCCTATGTGACACATCAGCCTGCCAGACGCTAAAAGAGGAATGAGTTCAAATGTTTTTCGGGTCCTTGGCAAAATGAGTGTTGTAGTGGGTTGAATGGTGCCCCCATTAGAGATATGTCCAAGTCCTAAATCCCAGTGCCTGTGGATGTGACCTTATTTGGAAACAGTCTTTGCAGATGTAATTAAGTTAAGGATCTTGATATGAGGTCATCCTGGATTTTGGGTGGGCCCTAAATCCAATGACTGATGTCCTTATAAGAGAAAGGAGAGGGAGATTTCAAGACACAGACAGACATAGGAAGGAGACCTAGTGGAGATAGAAGCAGAGATTAGAGTGATACAGCCACATGCAAGCAACTCAGGAGCCTCCAGAAGCTGGAAGAGGCAAGGCAGGATTCTCCCTAGAGGCTTCAGAGGGAGTGTGGCCCTGCTGACACCTTGATGTTGAATGTGGACCTCCAGAGCTGTCAGAAAATACATTTCTGTTGTTTTAAACCTCCAGCTTGTGGTAATTTGCTCTGGCAGCCCTAGGACACTAATACAAGTGTCATCCAAGCCAGTTGTGCCAAAAATAAAATAAAAATAAAAAGGTCTCAAATAGGATTCACATTGGGTGGGCATCTTCTGACTTTCCTGCTACAGTTAAGTCATCAGAGAGCTACAGCTCTTAGGGGAGAGACTTGCTTATCATTTCAGGAAAAGCCAGATTGTTGCAAAAGAGCTAAAAAAAAAAAAAAAAAAAAAAAAAAAAAAAATAGGAGCAACTGCAGGTGACGTAAGCAGCATGATTCACAAGTCATATATGCAAAACAGGAGAAAAGGAGGGAAAGCAGTGGAAGGGAAAGTCCCAGGGGAGCATAAGGATGTGGGACATCCGGGGAAGGAAGAAGTCACGCATTCAGCAAGTGTTTCCCAGGCACCTGCCCTTGCCTAAACAGCCTTGAGGACTTTCAGGTGGAATAATCATAGGAGAAAGAGTCTTTCCTTACCAGAACTCAAAATCTACTCAGAAAAATATGAATCAGTTAACTTGACTCATGGATTTTTTTAGAGCTTCCAAAAATGAGAAATCAGTCCATCGTTGTCCAGATTCCTTCATTCATCAAGAAGTGTTTATTAAAAGCCTATTCTTTGCCATGTTGTGTTCTTGGCATCTGAAATACAACATAATCAACAGTCTCTACTCTCAAAGAGCTTCCATTCTAGTGGGAGGAGGTAGATGATAAATAGACAGGTAGTCAGAATGATGAAAATAAATCAAGGAAAAGTGATAGAAAGTGATGGAGAAGGGTAGGTCAAGTCGGTTGATTGGCAAAGGCCTTTCTGAGGAGGTCATGTTTGTGCTGAGTCTTGAATGACAAGAAAGAGCTGTGACAAGTGCGCAGCAAAGGGTTAACTCAGCAGGCTTTCATTGTCCAAACCCCACACATTCCAAAGAAGGGACTCTGACCAGGAGATAACCTTTCAGCCCAGCCCGTGGAATTGCCTACCTGATTAAAATGTCTTTGTATACCTGGGGGCAGTGGGCCACACCAGATGGTTTACGCCAACAATGTTAATTATTGTGGGGGTCTTGGGCTGCTCTTTATCAATTTGACCTCTGGAGGGGCTGGAGACTGAGTAAGGTCAGCCATATAGGCACTCCACGCTTATTTGACAACCCACCCTCCCCCCTGCTCCAAAAAACAAAAACTCTGGAAACCAAGGCTTGGGTGAGCTTCCCTGGTTGGCAAAACGCCACATGCATCATCACACATTGTTGCTGGGAGGAATAAGCGCTGTCTGTACAACTCCACCAGGAGGAGACAGTGAAAGCCTTGCTGCTGGTATCTCCTGGACTCTGTCCTATGAGCCTCTCCTCTTTGGTGGCTTTAATCTGTATCCTTTCGCTGTAATAAACCATAACCATGAGTATAACAGCTTTTCTGAGTCCTTTTAGCAAATCACTGAACCTGAGGGTGATCTCAGGAACCCTTGACACAGAGAGAAACTAGAGGAAGAATATTTCAGGCAAAGAAAATAGCTACTGCAAAAACCCTGAGATGGTCATGCATATGAGATTTAGACCAAGAATAACCAAGGTGGGGGTCTGCCCGAGATCACACATCAGTGGGGAGGAAGAATGGACCCAGAGCTTAGGTCTGCTGAGCTCCACCCAAGGGTTTTACCTGAAACAGCCTGGAGTGGTAGAAATGGAACAGGCTTAGGAGACACACAGGAATAGTCTCAACTCCTGGCTCTAACCTTAATTGCTGTGTCCCTGAGGAATCTGCTTAACCTCTCTGAACCTCAGAATCCTCATCTCCAAAAAGGATTTAATACCTACTTCATGGCTTGTGTGAAAAGTAACTGACATCATGAATGTAACACCCCGGTACATAATAGGGATTTTAGTTTGAGTTTCTCCCAAAGCAGGCCCTGAGTCAACAATGTCTATATAAATAGTTTACTTGGGAGGTGATCCCAGGAAGCATTTTGAGAGGCTGAAGATGTGACTCAAGGAATGTAGAAAAGCAAATACAGTGTGCATCAGTGAGCAGGTGACAGCTGTGGGCACCTGGAGCCCATCTCACTGGGGGCCCTCTGATGGTCTCTGTGGAACATGCCTCAGAATTGGGTGGAAGGACAGGGAAGCTAGGATGTTTTTCCCACCCATTATTTGTGAAGGATTTCTCCTTTGGGCATTAACTACCTGGCACTTCCTACCTGTCTCTCAGTGAGCCAAGCACATGCCAGTGGGCAGGGAATTTCTCAGTCACTGAAGCATGGGAAGCCCCTAGCATGGAAACCACCTGTAGGAATATGTGTAAGGCACCAAAGCATCTACTCCAACAGATGTG
>NW_007734762.1:67436-69136 GCF_000696425.1 Galeopterus variegatus | reverse complement strand
ATGAGCCAAGCACATGCCAGTGGGCAGGGAATTTCTCAGTCACTGAAGCATGGGAAGCCCCCAGCATGGAAACCACCTGTAGGAATATGTGTAAGGCACCAAAGCATCTACTCCAACAGATGTGCGAACAGAACCTTTTCCCTTTTCTTGTTCCTTTTCACCTGGAGCATATATCCCCAAAGCCATCCAGAGAATGAATTAATAGATAAGAGGTTAGAAATACCAGCTGAAGTAAAACTGTTATTATTTCTCTACCACCAAGCACCATGCCTGGCAATGAGCTGAAGAACTAACCGCATGCTTATCCAACTGGATGGCAGCGAGGGGCTTGCTAGGCTCTGCCTTCTCCTCCGGGCCGGCTGTGATGCTGCCCTCACCTCCCGTTCCACAGCCTTCTTACAGGCCACTCCCAAGGGCCTGCAGCTGTCTCTTTGGAGTCCAGCACACTCCTGGGAGGCAAAATCTCTGCAGGAAGATGACATGCAGAATTGCTGGGTTGAAGAAGAGGGACATGTCTACAGTGATAACAGACAGAGCTGGAAAGAGCAGGGCAGCAGCTGAGTGAGGTCAGCGGAAGGGTCCAACCAATCTGACCCTTCTGCATCAGCTCTTTTCCATCAGGGGCCACCACCAGAGGTGGAAAACAGCTGTTAGAAAAAGGTACTGCCAAGTGGGCAAGACCCAGGCCCCATCAGCTTCACCCGGAACAGTTCTGTAAGTCAAGACTAAGCATTAATTCAAATAATGTAGTCAGGGCGACAGAGGGTCTCTGAACCACAATGTGACCTGTGGAAGGGGGCATTAGAGAAGGCAGGGAACAGAAGGCAAGAAACAGCCAGATCAGACCAGACATGAGATTTTGGAGGGAATGAAGGGAGAACTGGAACCGTATTGTCAGGAGGAAGTCACCATGGGAGTCCAGACGCCAGGGTCCCACTCTAAATCTGTCATTTGTTCACTCGACCATGGGCAAGACCCTTCCACTCTTAGCTTCCCTGTCTGGCCCTTAGGGAGGTTGTACTATATGTTCTTAGTGCCCAATTTCTCAGATTCCATGAGCTGAGTTCAAAACTACCAAGGTCGCAAACCTAGAAGACAGAGATACAAGGCAGAGGTGGTGGCTGAGTTGGCAGCCAGATAGAATATGTCTCATTTCAAATCAAGCCACCAATGATGACACATATCTGATGTTTTCCTACAGAATTCTTGCTGAAATCATCCTTGTTGAAAATTAAACAATGATCTCAACTGGGCACATGAACTGTAGGAAGTTCAGATTATAATCAGACTTCTTCAGGCAGGTTGAGAATATGAACGTGGCTATTATGGGACAATTCTAGTTCCTTGACGAAAAGTCAAGATTTCTTCAACAGCTTCAACTCTCTCAGAATATACACCTTGAAGTACAACGTAAAAGGCAGATATCTGCATGCTCAGAAATTGTATTTGCCAAAAAAAAAAAAGGCTTTACAAAAGCTGGTTGAAACATAATAGTTGCATAGCCATTAAATTATCTGGGGGACTTTAATCAAGAAAACCTAATGCTGCTGAAGTTACTTTAGTGACAGCAAAAGACAGAAATTTTCAAATACTTCTCGGGAAGGAGGCAAGGACTACACAGCATTCCCTTAACACTATGATGGGTTGGTAGAGGTGGATTCTCCTTTTTTTTTTTTTTTTTTTTTTTTTCAATTTTTTCT
>NW_007734762.1:63729-66839 GCF_000696425.1 Galeopterus variegatus | reverse complement strand
GGTAGAGGTGGATTCTCCTTTTTTTTTTTTTTTTTTCTCTTTGCAATTTTTTCTTTTTGCACTTTATCTTGTTTTATTTTTATTTTATTTTTTACTGTAGTAAACCATACATAACATAAACCCATTTTTAAATGTATAATTCAGTGGCATTAAGTACATTCATAATGTTTGTTGTGTAGCCATCACCATCATCAATTTCCAGAACTCTGTCATCATCCTAAACAGAGACTTTGTACCCATTGAACAATAACTCTTCATTCACCTCTCTTCCTATCACTGGTGCTGTGGTCTGAATGCTTGTCCACTCCAAAGCTCATGTGGAAGCTTGATCCCCAATGTGGTAGTGTTGACAGGTGGGGCCTTTGGGAAGTGATTGGATTATGAGAGCTATGCACTCATGAATGGATTAATCCACTCACGGATTAATGGGTTAAGAGATGAGTGGGATATCACAGGAGTGGCACTGGTGGCTTTATAAGGAGAGCAAGTGCCCACATAACATGAGCTCTTGCCCTGCACCACCTTGAGAGTCTGGAGAGAGTCCCCATCAGGAAGCAAGGCCCTCACCAGATATGCTTCCTCAACCTTGGACTTCCCAGCCTCCAAAACTGTACGAAATAAATTTCTCCAAGGTCAAGTAAGGGTTTGGATCCCTTAACTGGCCAGCTGCCAAAAACAAAAACAAAAAAAGAAAGAAAAATTTTTTCTTTATAAATTACCCAGTTATAGGTACTATGTTATAAGCAACAGAAAACAGACCTGGCAACCTTTATTCTACTTTCTGAATTTGCCTGTTCTGGGTACTTCAAGTAAGTGGAATTATACAATATTTTTCCTTTTGTGTCTAATTTATTTCACTTAGCATAATGCCCTCAACATTCATCTATGTTTTGACATATATCAGAATTTTATTTCTTTTTATGGACAAAAAATATTCCATTGTATGAATGTACCACATTTTGTTTATCCATTCATCCACGGATAAACACTTGGGTAGATTCCACCTTTTGGTGATTGTGAATAATGCTGCTCTGAACATTAGTATACAATAATCTGTTTAAGTACCTGCTTTCAATTCTTCTGGATACATACCTAGGAGTAAGGTTACTGGTAATTCTATGTTCAACTTATTGAGAAACTACCAAACTGTTTTTCACAGAAGCTGCACCAATTTACATTCCCACCAACAGTGCATGAGAGTTCCAATTTCTCCACATCCTTGCCAACACTTGTTATTTTCAGGGGGCTTTTTGTTTTGTTTTGTTTTGTTTTTAAGATGACCTTTGGTAAGGGGATCTTAACCCTTGACTTGGTGTCAGCACCACACTCTCCAAGTGAACTAACCAGCCATCCCTATATAGGGATCCGAACCCGGGGCCTTGGTGTCACCAGCACCACACTCTCCCAAGTGAGCCATGGGCCAGCCCTTTTGTTTGTTTGTTTGTTTGTTTGTTTTTAAAATTGTAGACTGGATGTGGGTATGAAGTAGTATCTCATTGTGGTTTTGATTTGCATTTACCTGATGACTAATGATGTTCAGCACCTTTTCATGTGCTTATTAGCCATTTGTTTGTCATCATAGAAATGTTTATTCAAGTTCTTTTCCCATTTTATAATTCAGTAGTCTTTTTAGTGTTGTTAAATAATAAGATTTCTTTCTATATTCTGGATGGTAATGTCTTATCGGATATAGGATTTGCAAATATTTTCTCCCATTCTGTGGGTTGTCTTTTTACTCTCTTGATAGTGTCCTTTTATGCACAAAAGTTTTTAATTCTTTTTTTTTTTTTAAAGATGACCGGTAAGGGGATCTTAACCCTTGACTTGGTGTTGTCAGCACCACGCTCACCCAGTGAGCCACGGACCGGCCCTTAAAAGTTTTTAATTCTGATGAAGTCCAGTTTATCAATTTTGTCTTTCGTTTTCTATGCTTTTGGTGTCATATCCAAGAAATCATTGCCAAATACAATGTCATAGGTTCTCCCCTATCTTTTCTCCTAAGAGTTTCATAGTTTTAGCTGTTAAGTTGATGTAGTTTTTCCCCTTTAGAAACCATTTAAAACTATCTTAACCATTTTTTAAAACTGCCACAACTCTGGGTCTAAGGAAACAAGGATCATATTCATAAAAATTAAGGAGATAAAGTATAGAGGGAAGCTTTGGAAGACAAAGGGACAGACACAAATTCAGGGATGTTGAGGCTACTCAAAGACAACTGACTTGATTCAGAGCTGCTAAATAATGGAAGGAGAGCAGACGGAACCAGAAAACAGATCGAGGAAAATTAGTGTCAGACCAGAAAATGCCTGCAACTAGAAACCAATATGGGCAATTATTAAAGACAAAATTTGTGAAATAAAATAGAACCCAGAACAGAATTCTAAAGAACCCTGCCCCCCACCAATTGCCAAGACAAACAAATGTCAAGTTATAAAGCTGTAAAGACAATGTTTCTACTGGATTCCAAGAAAAAAAAGGGAAAAGATTTACGGAGATGCAGGTAATTATGACTCTGTCACCTGCCAGGCTCTGCATCAAACCAGGAGGATGGGGGTTCTCTCTCACTTCTCGAAAACAAAGGGAGCCCATCGTAATTGCTGGATGACCTGAAACATTTTGTCAACAAAGCCTCCCAGCTGCAAGGTGATTACGGAACAACGAAGACCTGAGAACCAAGAAAATAAAAAGAGAAAGAAATCTAAAGAGATTTGAGGAATGGAAGTTAATTCGAAGGTTAACAAAGGCCCATATTGGTTCCACGTCTTGGCTACTGTAAACAGAGCTATAATGAACATGAGAGTGCAGGTGTCCCTTCAACATGATGATCAGTGGATGATTGGATAAGGAAACTGTGGTGTATATACACCATGGAATACCACTCTGCCATAAAAAAGAATGAAATTCTCCCATTTGCAACAACATGGATGAGCCTGGAGAAACTTATGTTGAGTTAAATAAGTAAAGCACAGAGGGATAAATACCGCATGTGCTCACTCATAAGTGGGAGCTAAGAGAGAAAGAAGGAAAGAAGGAAAGACCACAGTAGTGCGCTGGACTTGCAGAGGGAGGGAACATTCCTTGGGCTACAAAGTGGAGTTGGGGGGAATGGG
>NW_007734762.1:60577-63510 GCF_000696425.1 Galeopterus variegatus | reverse complement strand
AGGTTTCTCTAACAACTACAGATAGATCTTCCATATGATCCAGCAATCCCTCTTCTGGGTATATACCCAGAGGAATGGAAATCATCATATTAAAGGGATACCTGCACTGCCATGTTCATTGCAACTCTGTTTACAATAGCCAAGACATGGAACCGACCTAAATGTCCATCGATGGATGACTGGATAAGGAAACTGTGGTATATATACACCATGAAATACTACTCTGCCATAAAAAAGAATTAAATACTCCCATTTGCCACAACATTGATGATCCTGGAGAAACTTATGTTGAGTGAAATAGGCAAAGCACAGAAGGATAAATACCACATGTACTCACTCATATGTGGGAGCTAAGAGAGAAAGGAGGAAGGAAAAAAAGACCACAGTAGTGTGCTGGACTTGCAGAGGGAGGGAACATTCCTTGGGCTACAAAGTGGAGTTGGGGGGAATGGGGGAGGGGGAGGGAGGTTGGGGATAATTGGGTGGGGGACATGGGGTACAAATACAATTTTTGGTAATGAGTAAGCTGCCAGTATGAATCTGGCCCTCACATCATGGGCATGAGGGGTGACAATCAGCTTTATATCTCATGAATATTGATAACTAATAAAATAAGTAAATAAACAAAGGCACATATCGATTGTTCCAGACACTAATCAATCAGAAAGTCAAGCAACATACTGCCAGAGCTGTGAGGAGCAGACGAAGAATATTAAAACGGCTTTCAGGTGATAAAGATACACAGCAGCCCTCTAACATCATGCATAATGTGTGTCCATCAAACACACAGAAGGCAAACCATCCACTCGCTGTCAAATTGTTCGAATAGCTGGGCAAACATGCCCTGCTGGTCAGAAAACGAAGGTGACCTGGTAGGGGGAACTGGCATGCAGTAGTTCAGAATGTCCTTTTATCACGTGACAGATGGACATTTGGGTTCACTGTAATAGAGACAAGTCATTAGAGCTGCCACTCAGTCATATATGAATGTGTCGTTGCTGCAAAGGCAAACGTACAGAAATATCAGGAGCCGCGAGAGGCATTGACACCTGTCAGCCAGTTCCATGCTCTGGTCCAGGTAGGTCACCTGCTTTATTTTCCTCAGGAGCATCTCTGGCTGCCGATGCTCATGGCCATGGATTTGCTGCAGACTTTGACCACATACTAGTCCACGCCAGCCCCTCAGCGCTCGGCTGCCCCAGTGGGTCACTGGTCAGCAGTCCTTGCTCACCCCACTGAGACCAGCCCCCTTGGCAGGATTCTGCATGTGTGGATTGACTCCTTCTGCAAGGGTTATTATGATGAACTGTCCAGCAGATTAAAGACGCAGAGCCTGGCTCCTTCTCTCCCACCAGGTCTGGCTGACCTGGGTGTGCAACGCAGGAGCAAACTAGAATTGTTTACTTTCTCAAACTCGGGTGGACAAGAGCTGGCAGAATTCTACTGGACCCTAAGTCTTCAGGAGTCAACCCTGAGCATCGGGGCTCTACAGCACCAGCCTCAACTTCCAAGAAATATTCATCTCAGACCATGGCAGTAACAATCATAATCCTCTACATTCAGAGAGCCCAAATGAGTTTCTGCAAGTATCCATTCATTCAGCAACATTTTCCTAGACCTGCTCTGTTAAGCACCATGAGAGGGTTTCAAAGAATTTGAGAGCTAGAATGGAGCAGAAAAGGTAGGATTCAATCTTAAACTTCAAAGACTTCTTGGATTTTAAATATTGATATAATTTATTTAACTATTCATTAAACATTTTATTGAGTCCTGGGCACTTTTTTCAAAGCTGGGTCTACTGGGTGGAAGAAGAAACAGGAAAGTTTCTTGCCCCATTGAACCAATGAGTGAATTAATAATAATAATTACAATAACCGCAAACCTTATAGCTACTGAGTTGGGTATTAAACACCCTTTATTCCATCGCATCCTCACCAAGCAGGTGAAATTATTACTCCAGATTCACTAATAAGAAACTGAAGCACAAAGAATTTAAGTATCTGTGACTCCCAGGAGTGTTTTTTGGTTGGTGATTAATTTCCCTAACATTTGGCAGCATTTTAGAATGTTATGACTTCTGATTACCCTCTTCCTCTGTGAATGTTTCTCAGCTGGATTTGACATTTCCTCAGGTGAAAGTTCGTAAGACATTAAAGGTTAAACATACAATATTGGATAACATTCATACATATCCTCTTGGGCGGCTGATAATAAATGAACAGGTTTTTTAAACTAAAAATCTTGCCAAGGTCACACAACTCATAAGTGTCAGAGCCAGGTCTCAGACCCAAGTCGGCCTGATCCACAGCTTGTCCTCTTGACCACGACATTTGCTAAATTGATCACATAAAGTCAGTTTGCCGCAGCCAGAAACCTGAGCTCACTGCAATTAGCTAGGATAGAATTAAAGATTTCATTCTCTCCACCTGGCTCTAGATTATGCTGGAACAACCTGTGATAATATTTTGTGATTATTAACTGATGCAACTTTTTAAAATTGGGGTGAAATGCATGTAACATAAAATGAAATTTTTCAAGCGTGCAATTCAGCAGTATTTAGTACCTTCACAGTGTTGTGCACCCACAACCACTATCTAATTTCAAAACATAACTGATGCCTTTTTCCATCAGTTACAGTTTTTCCTTTGGTTCTGCTTGTAGTGCCTCAAGGAGAGAATGCCAAAGCAGAAACAGGAAGGAAATGAATTGTGTCTTGGATTTTGAGTTTCAAAAGCCTGGGCCTCAGAAGACTTGAAAGTTCTCTCCTATATAGATAGGAGATTGGGGGGAACAGAATGAACAGGATCAAGTGTCCCACCTCTAAGACCAGAAAGGTTTCCCCAGAGCAGGGGAGTGGGAGAGGCAGAGGGAACACAAGGGATGAAGGGACATGACCTGGAGGAACCATGCAGACCAAAGTGTATTCAACATAG
>NW_007734762.1:40320-59795 GCF_000696425.1 Galeopterus variegatus | reverse complement strand
TAGGATCAAGTGTCCCACCTCTAAGACCAGAAAGGTTTCCCCAGAGCAGGGGAGTGGGAGAGGCAGAGGGGACACAAGGGATGAAGGGACATGACCTGGAGGAACCATGCAGACCAAAGTGTATTCAACATAGAGGGATCTACCTGGGTTTAAAGCCCTGCCCGTGCCCAGCTTATGGGAGCCACATGGATGACAAGTCCATGCCCAAAGACCACCAGTTTGTATGGTACAGACAGCTGCCAAGGGGCACATATGCCTGTAACAAAAACTTTTGCCAAGGACTTTTCAAACTGCAACTTGTTCCCTGAGTCACAAGGACATCCAGCCGGTTGCACGGGAACATCTGCCAGACACTGTCTCCGCTGATGAACTGACGTCAACTCCTGTGATAAGCCCCTGAATCCAATGTTCTCTTTGCTTCAAAATAAATAAGTGTACTTTCCTCTTTTGCCTTTAAAAACCTTTGTCTTCCTTTACCTCCCTGAATACACACACAGTTTCCTACGGCATGCATGTTCCTGTTGCAATGCCCTATCCCCAAATAAGACTCTTCGTTTTGTATTTTTGCCACAGTTTCTTCTTTTAGGTGATCACTAATATGTACTTCATGGAGTTTTTTTGTTTGTTTTTTAAAATATTTACTGAGGTGAAATTCACATAACATGAAATTAACCATTTCCAAGAGAACAATTCAGGGGCCTTTAGTAACTTCACAGTGTTGTGCAACCATCACCTCTGTCTGGCTCAAAACAGGCAGTCGTTTTGAGAGTATGTGGGCACTTTATAAATACGAGCTGTAGGGCCGGCCCGTGGCTCACTTGGGAGAGTGTGGTGCTGATAACACTAAGGCCACAGGTTCGGATCCCTATATAGGGATGGCCGGTTAGCTCACTGGGTGAGCGTGGTGCTGACAACACCAAGTCAAAGATTAGAATCCCCTTACTGGTCATCTTTTAAAAAATAAATATATAAATAAATAAATATGAGCTATAATTGTTATCATGACTCTTTTTAAAATTGCATCAGGAAAAGGATAACTTCTGCTGCCCCGTGTAGAAGGGCTTCCCCTTTCTCTAAAAGATGGGCGGGTAGTCGGGCTCTGAGAAGCAGGAGCTAGAACAAACACAACACAGACAGAACCTCACACAGACAGGGGTGTGGTGGGGCATTCTAGAATCAGAGGTTTCCTTGACATTTGAGGAAGCAGCAGGATAACATCCTGGAGAGGACCTTGATCAGAAATCACCTCCACAAAGAACATTAACTTGGCTGAACAGAGTAGCCTCTGTCCAAACCAAGCCAGGTGTGCCTTTGGCCCTTTGTACAGGGTTCGACTTTCACCTCATCTCTCCTCTCAGTTGACATTGCTTTTGAGATCAATCTCCTTATGTTTTTAATTAATTTAGAGCTTAATTGGTTTGATTTTCAAAGGGCATGTGATGGCTCCAAAGGGCCTCTTGGGACAAAAACAAATGAAGGCTCAACCTAAAAAATTAAGCCATGTATATCAACTGTCCTCACGTGCACCTTCCATGCAAAGAAGAAAGTGGAAGAGATGGTTCTTCACTAGGGAGGCTTCTATGGTCTGAATGTTTGTCACCTCCAAAGCTCATGTGGAACTTAATCCCCAATATGGTATTTGAAAGGTGGGGCCCTTAAGAGGTGATTGGATTGTAAGGACTATGCCCCAATGAATGGACGGATGGGTTAATGGTTGAAGGTAATATCAGGGAGGAGACTGAGGGCTTTATGAGGCGAGCAAGTGAGCACACTAAAGTGCTCTCACCCCTCTCACCATGTGATAGCCTGGTCACCACAGGGCTCTGTAGAGAGCTTCCACCAGGAAGAAGGCCCTCACCAGATATGCCCCCTGGACCTTGGACTTCCCAACCTCTAAAACTGTAATAAATAAATATTGTATCTTCATAAATTGTAGAATATACTAAAAAGCATATGTACTTCACGGGGCCTGGTTTTCCAAAGTCTTGCAGTTTCANCTCATGTGGAACTTAATCCCCAATATGGTATTTGAAAGGTGGGGCCCTTAAGAGGTGATTGAATTGTAAGGACTATGCCCCAATGAATGGATGGATGGGTTAATGGTTGAAGGTAATATCAGGGAGGAGACTGAGGGCTTTATGAGGCGAGCAAGTGAGCACACTAAAGCGCTCTCACCCCTCTCACCATGTGATAGCCTGGTCACCACAGGGCTCTGTAGAGAGCTTCCACCAGGAAGAAGGCCCTCACTAGATATGCCCCCTGGACCTTGGACTTCCCGACCTCTAAAACTGTAATAAATAAATATTGCATCTTCATAAATTGTGGAATATACTAAAAAGCATATGTACTTCACGGGGCCTGGTTTTCCAAAGTCTTGCAGTTTCAGATATTGACCTTGCAGAGGACTAGAAATTTTCCTCAGGCTATAAGTCTCTGGTTTAAAATAAAGATTTGTGGCACAGCAGGTTGCTGGCTCAAAGACAGACTAGTTACTGATTGTTATGTAAAGATACTGAGAAATTGCTATAAGAAGGAATGTTTGCTAAGATCAAGCTTGTGTTGATAGGACCACTTAATTGTCTACTGGAATGTCATCTGGCTTCTTTCACTGAAAGTTACCAGCCTGTACTGTTAAACTATAATCCCACCTTTATTCTCTTCCTGTAACTTCCTGGTCTGGAAAATAAATGCAGGAAGAGAACCCCAATTTGGCATTAATTTCCCAAATGGAAGGGTTGGCTCTTGCTTGAGCATTCCCAGGGAAGTTAACCACTCATCTCACTGCTCAGAAGAGATAGGCTTTGAGTAATCCTTTGCATCTCCATCACCCAGGGGAACTGGGGTGAGAAATCCGTGTGGGGGTGAAGCAACACATAGCAACAATAAATTACCCAATTTCAGGTATTCTGTTATAAGCAACAGAAAACAGACTAATACAGAGGCTAAAGAGCCAGGGGCTTTCTGAGCCCAGGAACAAGAGGAAATGCATCCCATGGGCCCTCAGATGGGAGCCTTTCATTCTGCTCATGGATCCTGTGAATTTGGAATTAGGGCAGGGCAGAGTCAGGGTGGCTTCTCACCACTCCAACATGTCTGGGACCTCAACTAGAGATGAGAGGTTAGAGTCATCAGGAGGTGTCTTCTCTCATGTGTCTGGCAGTTCATTCTGTCTGTTGGCTCAGATCTCAGCAAGCTGTCAGCCAGAATGCCTACCTGGCATGGCTGCTTGGGCTTCCTCACAGCATGGTAGCAGCTCTGCAAGAGCAAGTGTCCCATAAGAGCAAAGCAAACATGCACCATATTTTCATGACCCAACCTCAGAAGCCACATAGCATCACTTCTGCTGTATTCTGAAGTCAAGGCAGTCGTGAAATTATGCCCAGATTCAAGGGGAAGGGACCTTGATGGAGGGAGACAAGGTTCTAGAAAAACATGTGGGCCAAGAGATACTAGTGTGGTCATCTGTGGAAAACATAATCTGCCACACTAGCTTCTACTGAAGGGTTACCTTAATGAATCCCAGCAGCCCCAGAGCAGGCTTGTTGTCTCTCAACAGAGCTACCTGCCCCCCGCCCCAGGGAGCTGGTGGTGACACCAGAAAGCTAAACCTCAGGCTCACTTCTGCCCAGCCTGTGACAGTCTGCAACATGAAGGAGAAACATGCTTGATTAGGGTAGCTGCTGAGACTTTGGGGTTTATCTTTTTCTGCAGCTAGCAGAGCTTATGCCAATTAATAAAAGCATCTGAAAATCGAAGCCACACTTCCCTTACCACTCCAACATGTCTGGGACCTCAACTAGAGATGAGAGGTTAGAGTCATCAGGAGGTGTCTCCTCTCACATGTCTGGCAGTTCATTCTGTCTGTTGGCTCAGACCTCAGCAAGCTGTCAGCCAGAATGCCTACCTGGCATGGCTGCTTGGGCTTCCTCACAGCATGGTAGGAGCTCTGCAAGAGCAAGTGTCCCATAAGAGCAAAGCAAACATGCACCATATTTTCATGACCCAGCCTCAGAAGCCACATAGCATCACTTCTGCTGTATTCTGAAGTCAAGGCAGTTGTGAAATTATGCCCAGATTCAAGGGGAGGGGACCTTGATGGAGGGAGACAAGGTTCTAGAAAAACATGTGGGCCAAGAGATACTAGTGTGGTCATCTGTGGAAAACATAATCTGCCACACTAGCTTCTACTGAAGGGTTACCTTAATGAATCCCAGCAGCCCCAGAGCAGGCTTGTTGTCTCTCAACAGAGCTACCTGCCTCCCGCCCCAGGGAGCTGGTGGTGACACCAGAAAGCTAAACCTCAGGCTCACTTCTGCCCAGCCTGTAACAGTCTGCAACATGAAGGAGAAACATGCTTGATTAGGGTAGCTGCTGAGACTTTGAGGGTTATCTGTTTCTGCAGCTAGCAGAGCTTATGCCAATTAATAAAAGCATCTGAAAATCAAAGCCACACTTCCCTTGACTTTCTCGCGAAAATCGAAGCCACACTTCCCTTAACTTTCTCGCAAACCTGAAGAAAAAATACACAATCTACAAGATTCACTACCTTAGATACTCCTTTAATTCTCATAATAACCAATGTGTTCATTGGTTCCTTTTCACCTTTTGCAAAGTGTTTTCATCACCTTCTTGCTCTTAAACTGGGTAACCATACCCAACCCAAGACCTGTTGATTTCACTTCTCAGATACCTCCCAACTCCATGCACCCCTCTGCATCTCCACAGCCATGTCATGGTCTGGGCTATCCTCCTCTCTCACCTGGACCACTGCAGGAGCCTCCCCACTGGTCTCTGCACACACATTCTGTATCCACTGCCATCCTTCTGCCTCCCCTGTTTACAGCCATCCATGGCTTCCAGTTTTCTAAAGGCAAAGTCCAAAATCTTAACCATGGCTACTGGGCCCCGACTGCTCTGAGTGCTGTCAAGCTCTCTGGCTTTATCTCCTGCCACCCTCCCCCTTGATCCCATGCTCCAGCCTCTGCAACTTTCTCTCACTTCCTCTGAAGCTCCACAGTCACACCCACCACTTGTCACTTGCTCAGTAGCCACATTTGGCCAGCAACTGCCATAGTGGACAGTGCTGCTCTCACCCACATCACTTTCTCTGTCTCTTCACTCCCAGGGCAGCAGCAGATCTTTATCAGGGTCATAATCTATATTCAGTAGCCACATTTGGCCAGCAACTGCCATAGTGGACAGTGCTGCTCTCACCCACATCACTCGCTCTGTCTCTTCACTCCCAGGGCAGCAGCAGATCTTTATCAGGGTCATAATCTATATATCCACACCACATTTTCTTCATTCATCCATCAATGAGCATTGTTTTCACCTCTTGGCTATTGTGGATAATGTCACAATAAACCTGGGAGTGCAAATACCTCTTTGAGATCCTGATTTCAATTCTTTTGGCCATATGCCCAGAAGTGGAATCGATAGATCATATGAATGTTGTATTTTTAATTTTTTGAAGAACCTCCATGCTGTTTTCCATAGAGACTGCACCATTTTACTTTCCCACCACCAGTGTTCCAAATTCTCCACATCCATGCCAACACTTGTTATTTTCTGGGGGTTTTGTTGTTGTTGCCGGGGTTTTTTTTGTCATTTGTTTGTTTTATAATAACCATCTTAACAGATGACTTCCCAGCCTCCAGAACTGTGAGAAACAAATTTCTATTGTTTATAAATTACCATGTCTCAAGTATTCTGTGACAGCAGCAAAAACAGACTAAAATAGAAACTGGTACTGAGAAGTGGGGTGTTGCTATAATGAATACCTGAAAACGGAGAAGTGGCTTTGGAGTAATGGGCAGATGCTGGAAGAGTCTGGGGGAGCGGGCTAGAAAAAGCCTGTACTGCCATGAACAAACACATTAATGCTGATTCTGCTGAGGGTTCAGAAGAAGAGGAGAAGTGGAGGAAAGTCTGGAACCTTTTAGAGATTAAATAGTCATAATCAGAATGTTGGTAGAAATATGGACAATAAAGGTCATTCTGATGAAGTCTCAGATGGAAATGTAACAAGGTATTAGAAATTAGAATAAAGGCTATTCCTGTTATAAAGTGGCAAAGAATTTGGCCAAATTGTGTCCATGCTCTAGGTCTTTATTGGGTGCAGAATTTGAGCGTGATGAATAAGGATATCTGGAGGAAGAAATTTCTAAGCAACATATGAAGGATCTGTGTGGCTTCTTTTAACTGCATACAGTAAAGGGACAGAAGATAAAAATTATTTAAAGGTAGAATTTATAAGGAAAAGAAAAAAGAACTTAAATATTTGGAAAATTTTCAGCCCAGCCAAGTAAAGAATAAAAAAGTATGTGTAGGAGAGGAAACCA
This sequence comes from Galeopterus variegatus, assembly GCF_000696425.1. NCBI lineage: Eukaryota > Metazoa > Chordata > Mammalia > Dermoptera > Cynocephalidae > Galeopterus > Galeopterus variegatus. The sequence continues at coordinate 53,454 of NW_007734762.1, read as the reverse complement.
AGAGCATGGCCCAGCAATTATTTGACAAGGAAATATGCATGGATAGGAGGAAGCTGGGTGCTCAGTTCATCAAGACAATGGGAGAATGACCAAAGGCATATCAGAGATTTTAGAGGCTACCCTTCCCATCACAAGCCCAGTACAAAGCCCTGAGGGCAAGGTTTCTAGAGAGTGGCCCAGGGTACCTAAGAGAAATCAGCATTTGCAGTCCTGTACAGCTTCAAGCGTCTACTCCCTGCATTCCAGCACAGTGCTCCTCAGCCCGTCCTGCTGTGCCCCAAGCAGGCCCAGGTACAGCTAGGGCTGCTGCTTCAGAAGGTGCAGGCAGCAAACCTTAGCAGCATCCATGTGGTGCTGACTCTGCAAATTCATGGAATGCATGAGCTATGGTGGCGTCCACCTATATTTCAAACAATGTTACAGACTTGTCACAGGAGTAGAGCTGCCACAGAAAGTTTCTAGTAAGGCATAGCCTAGTGGAGCCATTGGGCAGAGCTGCCCCCCAGATCCCAGAACTCTAGAGCTACCACTGTGCATCGCCAGGCTGGGAGAGCAGCAGGCAGGAGACTCCAACCCGTGAGAGCAGCTGCATGGGCTGAGCTCAGCAAAGCCATAGGGTCAGGGCTGCCCAAGGCATTGGGAGCCTAACCCCTACCCCAATGTGTCCAGAAGGCAGAACATGGAATCAAAGGTGATTCTAGAGTCTTAAGATTTAATGTTGTTTGCCATTTTGGCTTTCAGACTTACTTGGGACCTGTTACTCCTGTTGCACCCTTTTGGAAAAGGAATGTCTGTCCTATGCTTGTCCCACTGCTGGATTTTGGAACTGTCAAAGAACAAAATTACAACACATTTAGTTAAAGATCTCTCTCAATCGCCTTTATTGCAATTCTAGAATTGAGCAATATGTTATTCCATAAACTAGAATAAGTGTTCCAATGAGCCAAGTGGAGAAGCTTGGTTTTATAGACAGGAAAAGGCTGAAGAAAGCAGAAACAAAGAACAAAAAATGGATTGGTCATCTCAACGTTATTTTCCTTGTAAGGTGGGGACAGGAAGACAGAACAATAGGGAAATAACCTCGGGTTACTTCAGGCTATCTCTTTTATGTAAGGATTAAAGCAGAGTGAACTTGGGCCGGCCAGGTGGCGCACTCGGTAGAGTGCGGCGCTTGGGAGCACGGTGGCACTCCCGCCAAGGGTTTGGATCCCATATAGAGAAAAGGCTGAAGAAAGCAGAAACAAAGAACAAAAAATGGATTGGTCATCTCAACGTTATTTTCCTTGTAAGGTGGGGACAGGAAGACAGAACAATAGGGAAATAACCTCGGGTTACTTCAGGCTATCTCTTTTATGTAAGGATTAAAGCAGAGTGAACTTGGGCCGGCCAGGTGGCGCACTCGGTAGAGTGCGGCGCTTGGGAGCACGGTGGCGCTCCCACCAAGGGTTTGGATCCCATATAGAGACCGGTCCACTCACTGGTTGAGCGCGGTGCGGGTGCGACACCGAGGGTTGCGATCCCATTACCGGTCACGAAAAAAGACAAAAAAAAAAAGGAAAAAAAAAAAAAAAGCAGAGTGAACTTCATTGTCACACCTATTGAACGTGTAAACTGGCTTGTTGGTGATAGAGGGAGAAATAGGCTGTTATCTTTCTCATGACTTCTCAGAAGGTCAGACCACAGCCTAAGTGACAAGGAACTTAGCAGGGGTGACTCCATTTTGATTTTTGGTTTGATCTTTTGAGACCTAGTGCAGGAACTTAGTCCAAAACAATAGCCTCAGATAATTTTTATTTAACAGAAGTAAATAACCTGTTTAATTTCACAGGTTTAGAGCTGGAGAGGAATTCGCCCCAGGATGAATAGCACCTTGACTTTCATCCATATCTGATTTATTTATTTATTTATTATTTTTTTAAAAGATGATGACCATTAAGGGGATCTTAACCCTTGACTTGGTGTTGTCAGCACCACACTCTCCCAAATGAGCCACGGGCCAGCCCCATAAATGATTTAGATGGGACTTTGGACTTCGGACTTTTGAGTTGATGCTGAAATGAATTAAGACTTTGGGGCTACTGGGATGGAGTGAATGTATTTTGCATGTAAGAAGGACATGAATTTTGGGGACAGGGCAGAATGCTATGGTTTGAATGTGTTAAATAAAAATTATAGGAGGCCATTGTTTTGGACTAGGCTCCTACACTGGGCTCCAACAGACCAGTCCAAAAACCCAAATGGAGCCACCAAGAAGTTCCACATCACCAAACTTAAACAAAGTTGTTATCTAAACTTTCAAGTAATCAGGAGAGAGAGAGATATCAGCCAATTTCCCAAGTAGGTCAATTTCAATCTTTAATCAACATGATAACAAAGTTCCCTCTGCTTTAATCCTTACACCAAAGGTAACCCATGTTAACTAGTTATTTATCAATGGTTTTGTTTCCCTGTTCCCACCTTCTAAGAGAAGTAACTTTGAAATAATCAGTCTGCTTTTTGTTCTTTGTCTCTGCTTTCTTCAGCCCTTTATGTCTATAAAGCCAACCCCTTCTGCTCAACTCACTGGAACATTTACTCTATTTTATGGAATGAATCGTTGCCCAGTTCTAGAATCACAATAAAGACAATCAAAATCTTTAAACAAATTTGTTGTAATTTTGTCTTTTGACAAATGAATCTCCCAAAGTTTATGTGGTGGAAAGTTGATCCCCAATGCAGAGGTGTTGGGAGGTGGGGGGAATGAATCGTTGCCCAGTTCTAGAATCACAATAAAGACAATCAAAATCTTTAAACAAATTCGTTGTAATTTTGTCTTTTGACAAATGAATCTCCCAAAGTTTATGTGGTGGAAAGTTGATCCCCAATGCAGAGGTGTTGGGAGGTGGGGCCTGTAAGAGGTGTTTGGGTCCAAAGGGCTCTGCCCTGGTGAATGGATTAATGCTGTTATTCCATGGGTGGGTTCTCTATAAAAGGACAAGTTTGGCCCCTGTTTCTTTCGCTCTTTCTCACCCTCTCTTTGTCCTTCTGCCATGCAATGACACAGCAAGAAGGCCCTCACCAGATGCTGGTGCCTTCATCTTGATTCAGAACCGTGAGAAACAAATCTATTGCTTATGAATTACTCAGTCTCAGATATTCTGTTACAGCAGCAAAAACAAACGAAGACAACTTACTATTGCTATTTTGTTCACTGTTTTCTGTCTGTCTTGTAGCTTTTCTGTGGCTCTTCTCCTCTCTTGCTACTTTTCTTGGTGTTTTGCTGATTTTTTGGTAGTGATATGCTTTGATTCCATTCCACTCTCTTTTGTGTGTCTTCTCTATTATTTTCCTTGTGGTTATCATGGAGCTTACATAAAATACCTTGTAGTTATAACAATCTATTTTAAGCTGCTGACAATTTAACTTTTATCACATACAAAATCTCTACACTTTTACTTCTCCCTTCCCCTAATTTATGTTATTGATGTCACAAATTACATCTTTTTATATAGCATATCCATTAACATATTTTACAGTTATAATTATTTTTTATACCTTTGTCTTTTAACTTCTATACCAGAATTAACAATGATATATGTATTACCATTACAATGTTATATTATTCTGTATTTGTCTACAGATTTGACTTTACTGGTGAACTTTATACTTTTGTATGCACTAATGTTGATTTTTAGTGTCTTTTCATTACAACTTTCAGCCCTGTTTACCTCTCAAGCTTGACCTCAGACCTCCTCCTCCTCCGTCAGGCCAAACTGACCTACTGGCAATTCCCACAATGCTCACTCTATCCTCTGAGCATTTGCACAGGCTGTTCCCTCTCTGTGGAAGCCCTTTCCCATCATCTTCATCAGGCTAACTTCTTCAGGTCTCTGCTTAGTCATCTCTTCTCCTGAGAAGTAGCTTCTGCTTTCTAGGCTGAGCTGGGGGACCGTCCTCTGTGGGTCCAGCCCCTCATACCTTCTCCCCTGGCAGTGAACATGCTATAATCCACTGTTTTACCCGTCTGTCTCCCTCACCAGCCTGGGAGCTCCCTGAAGACAAGGCCTGTGTTTTAATTGTCTCTATACCCCTGCACAGTGCCTTGCATACAGTAGGTGCTCAATAAATGCTCGTTAAAAATAAATGAATGTACACAGCGCTGAACTCCCAAGAGAGCTTACTCTATGGTCAGGGAGATGGGTATTGTTTGGGAACAGGGAATTTGTATCCACTGAGCACCTACTCTGTGCCAAGTTCTTTGTTAACTAGTTTACTGGCCCAGAAAGCTCAGAAAGGTTGAGTAACTTGCCCGAGGTGACTCAGCTAGGAAGTGGGACAGGATATCAGGATGCCAGGATCCCAAACCCTCTCTCTCACTCTCATATTCAGTCCTTTGCCAGGGTTTGCCCTGTCATTTTCAACCTCCAAGATCGATCCTGCATCTCCCCCTGGCTAACCATCTACAAGGCCACCACAATAGCCCAGGCCACCATCCCCTCACTCCCAAGCAACTGTTTCATTGGCCAACTTCTCCAGCTTCCACTCCAGCTTCCTTCCAATCTGCTCTCCACAGGTGACCTTCTGGAACAGAAATCTGACATTGTCACTTCTCTTCCTAAAAGTGTCAATGGCTCCCCAGTGCTCTTAGGATACAGCCCCAGCTCCTTACCAAGAATATGCCTTACATGCTCTGGCCTGTGCCACCCTCTCCAGGCTGATCCTCTTTACTCTTCCCTCCCTCCCTTCTTATCCCTGCCTTGGTTTCTCTAATATGCCAGCTTATGCCAGCCCCAGGGCATTTGCACCTACAGTTCCCTGTCTCTAGAATGCTCTGCAGATCTCCATGTGACTCACTCTCTAATATCACTCAAGGCTTTGCTCAAAGGTACCCCCTCAGGTGACATTTCAGGTGACTGCTCTGCAATAGCTCCCCTCTGGTCACTCTCTAAACCCACACTTTCTACATGGTCTGCAGAAGTGGTAATGAGTCTGTTCTGGTGCATATAGCACCTAACACCCATCCCTAGGTCTCCTGCTACTTGTGGGAAGCCTGCTACCTGACCACGTTGTGGCAGCAGTGCTACCAGGGCACAGAGCAGAGCCCACCCCAAAACTGACCATGCCCAGCTCTGCCTGCCGAGTGCTATGGTTGTAATTAAGGGCTCAAGTGTGGCCCAGTGCCCAGCCCGGCCCAGGTGGCTGCTGCCCAGCACCAAGCTAGGCAGTAGGAGGGTGAAGATGAGAATGCCCCGTCCTGACTTCCAGGTGGCTCATGGGCTTATTTGTGGGGTGGGTGACGAGTAAATAAACAGTGACAAAGGGGCTTGGCTAGGGACTCCACAGATGAGAGAGCCCAGAGGAGGAGCCTGAGCCAGCCAGCAGCATGACAGTTTGTTTAGAGGTTGGCACACCTGTGTCCCAAAGACCCGGAGGGCTTAGCCGAATGAAGCAAAGACAGACAGATGTCCTGGGCAGAGGGAAGGGCACAGGCAGAAGCCCAGCAGGGCGTGCTTGGGACACTCTAAGTGGTTCTGTGTGGCTGAAAGAGTACTGGGGGTGAGGAGAGCGGGCAGAGAGGACGGATGAGAGTGGGGAGGAGAGTGGAGGACAAGTTTGGACCTCTCCCAAAGGCCACCAGGAGCCACTGCGGGCTTCCCAGCTGAAGAGTGGCTGGATCCCAGTCCTGCTCAGCCCCCAGGGCCTCCGGGGCCAGGGACCTTCCTCCCATATTCACAGTCCTTCACAGTGTGGCCCAGACCCTCCCTGTCACCTGCCCTTTTCCGCCCACAGGGGCTGCTCACTCAAGCACGCTTTTTCTGCTCAGTGGGAATGACCCCGGCCTTCCCCACAGACTTGACCCAGTGCACACCGCAGGCAGCCCAAGGGCATAAGGATCGCCGCTGTCCCAGCTGCCTCCATACATGTTATTTTCCAGAGCCAGCCCCTAATGGGAGTGAGGTTGTCTGCACATTGCTGGCTTATTCCCAGCTGAGAGCAGGTCCCTGCAGGGGGGAGAAGGAGCAGGGGAAGAGAAAGGTGGTGTATCAGTCAGGGAGCCCCAGAGAAACAGAACCAATGGGCTGTATACACAGATTTATTTTGAGGAATTGACTCATGTGACAGGGGGCTGACAAGTCTGAAATCTGCAGGGCAGGCCAGCAGGCTTGGGTCTCAGGGAAGAGAGATGCTGCAGCTCAGGTACAAAGTCCAGAAACTGTGCTGAATGTCTGTGTTGTGCTCTGGAGGCAGAGTCCCTTCTTCCTTGGGGGAACCTCAGTCTTCTTCCTGTTCAGGCCTTCTACTGATTGGATGAGGCCCGCCCACATATTGGGGGGCAGTCTGCTTTATTCAAAGTCTACCAAGTTAAATGTGAATCCCATCTAAACAAAAATATCTTCATGGCAACATCTGGACTGGTGTTTGACCCAACAGCTGGGTACCCCATAGCCTGGCCAAGTTGACATGTAAAATTGACCATCAAAGTGATAACCTGGAGGATTTGGGGTAGCCAATGGGTGGTATATGTAGGTGCCAAGAATTGGGGTAGCACAGAAAAGGCAATGGGAGGGCCCCCCAACTAACTTGTCTTCTGCCACAGACCCCCCTGCGGTGCTACTTCTGGTTGTCCCCCTGTTGTGTGTGGGTCTGACTGGGGCCCTCCAGGTCCACCCACTCCTCCCTTCTGGTGGCAGCCAGGTGCTCCTCTCCTCACCCAGAAACCCTCGCTCACAGACCAGGAGACATTCCAAGCATGGGTGAGTGACCAGGCCTGCTCAGCCCCAACTGCCACAGGTCCTTTCAGCCCCAAGAATGGGGGAAGAAAAACAGCTATTATAGGTGGCTTCAAAATTAGACTGCAAAAGTTTAGGAGGTCAGGAATTCTCACTTCCCTGGCAATGCTCCAATCCTTCTTTCAGAAATCAATGATCAAGGTCCTGCAGAGCAGGAGGACCCTCCTTACTAACACGTCATCCCCAGAATGGGACCCTGTTACTGTTAGCGAAGGGCCCACTTACTCCTAGGCAGATGCACCGTCCAGTCTATCAGTGTGACTGTGGAGTGCTAGGAAGGTGGATGGTCCAGATCAAGATATGTCCAAAAACCTTAGGACCAAAAAAGTGAAATTCCTCATTGGTCATTGCTTATATTGATTCCATGTTGAAATGATAACAGTTTGGGTTAAATAATATATATTAGTAAACTTAATTCCACCTGTTTCTTTCTACTTCTTTTAAAGTGGCTACTAGGAAATTTAAACCTGTCTATGCAGTTCACAGTCTATTTCACTGGACAGTGCCAGGCTGGATCCTTTCTCCCAGCAGCCCAGGAAATTTATCTTATCCAGGAAGGCTACTGTAACTCAGCAAAAGGCAGATCAGCAGTTGCTCACTGGAAGGTGGCCCTTACCTGCCTCGCTTAGGGAACTGTCCACCCACCACGGTAGGACAGAGAAGGGCCAGTTTGCAGTGCAGCTGGAAGCTGGGAAGAGGTGTGTTCAGCATTCACTGGGGCAGACACTGGGGTCTCTCTCCCACAATCCTCAGGACTCACCTGCTCAGCGCTTCCAGGCCCTTCTCTGCATTGCTTTGTCTGGGGGCTTTCTTCAAGTGCCCCCAGGCCACTTCACTCCCTGCAAAACAGACTAGAAGAACCAGGGAATTAAACCTGCCCCGGCAGCCTCAACCTATGACTGACGGGAGTTGTGGTATAAATACCCCAGCTCCACTACCCGCTTTGATGACTGTAGGGATGGATTCTGCTCCGTCCCCCAAGCTTTCCTGCAAGATGCAGCCCAGGCACCCACAGTGGGAGTGGGCCCCATTTCACGACCTATTCCTGAATGCTTATCTCCAGGTCTGCTTTGGGAGAACCCAACCCAAAACACAGATACAAATGAAAGGTGAATATGATTATTTCCACCTTCCCCCAGGTGTCGCACTTCGATGAATTTTCAGCAGGGAAAAGTCACCGGATGCCCCTCATCATTGCCAAGCTCAGAGCTAGCTGTAGCCTATTTGACATGTGATGGGATAAAACACTGAAATATCACCCTTTGCTTCTTCCCCTGGTGTCTCCGGTTAGGCTTATCCAACTCCCTGACTGAGAGCAGAACCTTCAATCCTCACTATCCCGGGGTTGAGTGGTTACGGGTAAAATGGGATGAAAAGCATAGGAACTGGCTGTCAGCTTTGGCACTTGAGAACACATCATTGAAACTAACAGCAGAGAGGATAGTTGGAGAAAAATAGAGTTTTGAAAACCTAAATCCAAGCCCTAAGAGACTCAGAGCCTGAAGCACGGCCCAAAACTTGGGAGGAAACTTGCTCATCTGGCTGATCTTACCTGGCAACTGACTTCACCCACAGTGTTATGGTGAAAGCTCCCAGACCTTCTATATGCTGGAGCTTGGAAGTCTCAGACCATCTCTTCAGTTTCATTGCATAGGTCAAAGCAGTAAAGCGGCCAAGCCAGAGCCAAGGGGAGAGGAAATAGGCTCCACCTTCTGCAGGGAGAGTGGCAAGGTCATGTTGCAGAGGCATGTGTGGGATGCGAGATGGTGCTGAGCCACTCTTGGGTGTACCCTCAATCCCACTACTCCATCCTTGCCCAGACACATGCACTCAGAGAGGATAAAAATTCTCTAGGCTAGGGGAGAGAGCAGGAGAAGACAGCAAAAGAGGAAGGAAGCTGAAAGCTGGTGAGTGTCTTTGAAAAGGGCCCTTCCCCAACCCCCACCCCACCTTCCCCATTGCTGGTGCTGGTGGAAGGGGGCCACCTGTGGGAAACTCCAGAGGCTGGTAGATCTGACAGTAAAGGGGGCTTTGTTCCTATATCCACAGGGGAAACCAGGGGAAAGTTAAGCCTCACAGAGGTCCTCCACCAGCCCAATACAGCAGAGCCCTGTAGAAGAGAGCTGGCATCATTAATGGTCCAGGCAGAAAGGATCTGAGACAACCCAGCCTCCAGAAGGGTCATCAGAGGGTCTGCCAGCCCCACCAACCTCACAGTGGAGGATTCCAGAATCAGCCAGTCATAGCAGGCTGAATAATGGCCTCCCAAAGATGCACACGCCCTGATCCCTGGACCCCGAGACTATGTTACCTTACAAAAGGGACATTTCGGATGTAATTAAGCTTGCAGACCTTGAGATGGGGAGTTATCCTGGGTTACCTGGATGACCCCAATGTAATCAATCGCTTAAGTCCTCAAAAGTGGAGAAATTTCTCTGGCTGGAGACAGGAGAGAGGAGGCAGAAGGGGAAGAGTCAGAGAGATTCAAAGAGTGAGAGGGTCTTGACCCGTCATTGCTGGCTTTGAACGGGGCCACGAGCCAGGGAATGTGAGTGGCTGTAAAAGCTGAGAATGACCCAAGCTGACAACCAGCAAGGAAGTGAGGACCTCAGCCCTGCGATCACATGGAACTGAATTCTGCAAGCAACCCGAATGAGCCTGGGAGTGGATTCACTCCCATAGCCTCCACCTTGATCTTGGCCTTGCAAGACTCTAAACAGAAGAACTGGCTGAGCCATGCTGCACCTAGACTTCTGAGCCACAGAACTGCGTGATAGTGAGTGGGTGCCGTTTTAAGCCACCAGGGTTGTGGGCAATTGCTACAGCAGCTGCAGTAAACTAATATAGCATCTGACTGCAGACAGAGAGGGAAGGTTCTAGAAGATAGAACCTCAGTGGTCATCAAGGTTTAGCACCTGAGAACCAGGTGACACAACTATGGAAAGGCCAAGAAGGGGTAGGGTAGGGTGCTCTTCCTGAAGAAGCTCCAACCTCAAGCAGGATCTGTAGCTTCACGCTGCGGCTCACAGCAGAGGAGCATCCGGTTCCTGAAAGTGGTGAAATATGTCCAAGGAGACCCCATTAAAAGGCTCGGTCGATCCTGTAAGAGCCCACCTCAGCGAACAGCCATAGATAAGTAGCCTTGAAGGAGCTATTGAGTTAAATGCTACTTCAAGCAGAATGCTAGCTATAAAAAGTTGTTTTTTTTTTTTAAACCTTAATGGACAACATAACTCATGAAAAATGCTGCAGACCTTGATGCTTGCAAAAAGATAAAAAGAGTTCATCAGTAGCCTACAAAACTAACCATTCTTCCCTTTGAAGTCACAGCTGTCCAGGAGCTGGATAACACCTATCCAGCATGTGGGAGCCAGACAACACTCACACTCAAGGATGAATGAAAGAATTTGAACAAAAGAGTTACAGAACCAGCCCCTCTGATTTAAAAAAGAAAAAAAAAAAAAGCCTGGAACCAGGAAGATCTCATGTCGCAGCTTTCTGATGAAAGCTAAACGTCCCCTTTTGTTTCCCACACTACTCCCTTTAAAAACCCTCTTGAGCCTCAGAGACACTTTGCAGCTGAAACCGTCTCCCAGGTTGCACTTCCTGACAATACAGCTTCCAAATCTTCTATCAACATTGGACTCTCACGTCCTTTATTTCCAGGCAAAGGAGTGGCCGTTCTTAGTTGCCTGTTACAATCCCAGGCGCTGAGCTCATTACATGACCTTTGGCTCATCATGGTCAGGAACATCCCATAGGATTCCTGTGCACTTTAACATTGAAAATTAGGAGTAGAGGAACCTCAGGAGAAATTTCAGGAGCCAAGAATCCTGCAGAACACTATGACAGCTGCAGGCAGGAGGAGAGGAGACTTTCGCCCAGTGTCAGCTCTGGTTTGCAAGGTACTTTGGGTGGTGTTTAGTGAAATGAGGGAGCATCATTTATATTTCTGGATCTCCCACCCTTTCATCATATGCTCTGTAGCAGGGAGGGGACTTCTCCTGTGGGGCATCCTAATGAAGTGATTATAAAACACATTACCAAAAGAGCCTGTATTAGTGAGGGTTCTCTGGAGAAACAGAACAGATAGTGTTGGAATGAGCAGGACTAAAGCCATGTTGGGACCTAAAACTTCATTGGCTCTAAAAGATTTTTTTTTTTTTTTTAAAGATGACCGGTAAGGGGATCTTAACCCTTGACTTGGTGTTGTCAGCACCACGCTCAGCCAGTGAGCGAACCGGCCATCCCTATATGGGATCCGAACCCGTGGCCTTGGTGTTATCAGCACCGCACTCTGCCGAGTGAGCCACGGGCCAGCCCGGCTCTAAAAGATTTTAAAAGAACACAATTTTTTTTCTTAGCATGCATTTCTCTGAGTTCCCTCTTTTCCCATGGTTATTTGATATTTTGGACGTTGGTTATAGGGCAAGATGACATTATTTATAAGAATGTAAAGTTGTTTCTCAGTCAGCCTGGAGCTGCAGACTTGCACATACTATCCAAGGGAATCCAAGGAAGACATCAATAAAGCTGTGCTGATTCCACCCCCCAGCAGGACCTGAGATAGCAGCAAGGACAGGAGCAGAAACCAGACGGAGTCTTAGTGAGACCTTGCACCTGGCCCTTTGCATGGAGCTTTTCATTTCCCGCTATCCATTCCTTCAGCCCCCTCTTTAAACACCCCCTGAAGCCCTCAAGACAGTTTCAGCCCATCTCCTCAGACATCTGATAAGAAAATTCCCGACTCCCACCAACATTTGGGACTGGCGAGTCTTTTGTTTCTGAGTGGAGAGCAGCAGGACCTGGATGCCAGTAACAATAGGATATATATATATAGAAAGAGATTCATTATAAGGAATTGGCTCACATGATTGTGGAGGTCAGCGAGTCCCAAGATCTGCAAGGTGAGACAACAAGCTGGAGACCCAGGAGAGCTGGTGGTACAGTTTCAGTCCTAGTCTAAAGGCCTGAGGACCAGGAGAGCCGAAAACATAATTTCTGTCTGAAGACTGGCAGACTCAAAACCCAGGGAGAGCCGATCTTTCAGTTCAAGTTCAAAGGCAGGATAAAAGTCAGTCAGCTCAAAGGCAGTCAGGCAGAAAGAAATCCCTCTTACTTACAGGACGGTCATTTGAGGCCCACCCACATGAAGGAGGGCCATCTGCTTTACTCAGTCCACCAATTCAAATGTTAATTTCCTCCAGAAACAGCCTCACAGACACACCTAGAATAATGTCTGACCAAGTATCTGGGCACCCCATTGCCCAGGCAAATTTACACATAAAATTAACCATCACAGAGTTCTTAGTGTCATTGGAACAGCCCCAGTGAGAAACTCTAACTCATTACATTATTTGTGTAGCCCTTTACAGTGTTCAAGGCACTTTGAGTGTGGTTTATGCCATGATCCAGGTCTTCCCAGTTTCTGCACCTGGGGGCATATTTGGCTCTGTGGCCCCAAGTCATTCAAGGTCACAAGAGTGCAGTGGGATCAAGGTCACCTAGCCCTTCAAGGATTGAAAGTTAGATTTGTCCAACTACTTCCTCCCTTAAACCCAACCAACTAAAGCAAAATTCATGAGCTCAAAATAAAAGGAAGCTAGGAGGAAAGGTGCCCATGGGCCTATGTGGTTTAGGGGTTTTGCTTCACATTGCATCTGATTATTTGGGTAAAAGGGACTGAGTTCAGTGAAGTTCCACCATCCAAGCAAAAGAGTAAATCAAGAATCAGCTCATTTTTGCTGGTTTTGGGGTTGTATTAGCCTGTTTTCTGTTGCTTATAGCAGAATACCTGACACTGGGTAATTTATAAGAAAATGAATTTTATTTCTTACCATTTGGGAGACTGGGAAGTCCATGGTCTGGGGACCACATCTGGTGAGGGCCTTCTCAGTAGGAACTCCCTGCAGATTCCCATGTTAATGTGCTCACTTGCCCTTCTTATAAAGTCCACACCCATTATAACCCACCAAACCATTAACCCATTTCTCCATGAATGGATTAATCCATTCATAAGGGCAGAGTCTTTATGATCCAATCACCTCTCAAAGGCCCCACGTTGCAAATATCATATTGGGGATTGAGCTCTAACATGAGCTTGGGGGGACATTCAGACCCCAACGGGGCTCTTTTCTCTACCCACTCTTCTAGGTCACATCCTCCAGGTTTGGCTGCCACCAAGAGGCATGAGGCCCAGATGAGGGAGCCTCACCCACCTGCTTCCAGGTCCCCAGGGAAGAAACCCCTGCTCAACTGGGTCTCGGTGGAACAAGACAGAAGGACGGCAGCACAGCCCATCCACTTCTACATGAACGTTCCTGACAGCCTTTGTTTTTGAGTTAAGTAAAACACTGAACAATTC
>NW_007734762.1:37893-39552 GCF_000696425.1 Galeopterus variegatus | reverse complement strand
GGGGCTCTTTTCTCTACCCACTCTTCTAGGTCACATCCTCCAGGTTTGGCTGCCACCAAGAGGCATGAGGCCCAGATGAGGGAGCCTCACCCACCTGCTTCCAGGTCCCCAGGGAAGAAACCCCTGCTCAACTGGGTCTCGGTGGAACAAGACAGAAGGACGGCAGCACAGCCCATCCACTTCTACATGAACGTTCCTGACAGCCTTTGTTTTTGAGTTAAGTAAAACACTGAACAATTCATAATAAGAAAACATTTAGAAATGAGCGCGTGCTCCTATCCTCCTTCATTCACTCTGACTCATACCTCACATTTGTTCTTATACTGAGGGTACCTTCTACCCTCTTCCCTTTAAAAACAATTTCCCCCAGGCTTGCTTTCTTACCAGTTGTGTGCCCTACTGCCCAGAATTTTCAGAAGGCTTGAAATAGGTATTGTGTTTCATTCCACAGAGGTAAGGATTTGCACGTGGTACAAAATTCAACAGAAACGATGGGGTCACGATGAGAAGGAAGCCTCTCAACACCCACCCATCAACAAGCCCCTCACACCCTCCCAGGAGCAAGCACCCTTCTCCTTTCCTGATGTGTCCCCTCTCTGGAGACGTCCCATGTGTGTACAATCATATATGTGAATACATTTTCGTTTTTTCTCTTTTTGCACAATTGGTGGGACACCATATACCCACCCACCATTTGGCTTCTCCCTTTTTCTCATTTGACAATACGACGTGGCAAATGTCCCCTACCCATCTGTGTGGAACTGCCTCCTTTTCCTGTTTCATTTAAGTCTATGGGGCATTTTGTTCCCCTCTGAGACAGGTGGCAATACAATATCTGAGCACGCTTGGAACCGCAAAGAAGTATTACAGTTATTTGCACAATATTCTCTTTTCCCCTGATATTATAATAATAACTTCCACTTAATGCCTACTAGGTCCAGGTGGCTTGCATATATTATCTCTCCTGTTTACAAGATCTCCACAAGGAAAGGAACATTATTTGCATTTTACTGATGCAGTAACTGAAGTACAGAGGGTTGAATCATTGGCCGTGAGCCTTAGGCCTGTCCAAAGTCCAACCTCTCTCAATGGTTTCCTCCCTAACGTGGGGAGAGGAATCAATCTCCTTTTGGAGTAAATACCTTGGAACTAGATAGAGGTGGTGGCTGCACAATGCTGGGAGTTGTTTACTTTAAAATGGTTTTTACTGAATTGTTCACTTTAAAATGGTTAATTTTGTTATGTGAATTTCACCTCAGTAAAAAACAAAAGGGAATGCACATATTTTTTTCTTTTCTCCTCCTTTTTTTAAAAACAGGGCCCTTCCAGTGAGAAAAAATAGAACCACCAATCCCACTGTCTTTTATCCCAATGGCTCACTGAGACAAAACCATCCATCTAATAGGTGTTTCCAAGAGGTGAGCTCCTGTGAGGTTGGGGACAGAAACATGCTGAGATCAGCTCTGGGTTTTGTCACTGTGTGTTACAAGAGAGCCCAGGGCTGCTGCCCCCAGGAGGGGTTGGGCTGGGGGTCGGTGGGGGAGGGCAGGTTCTGTCCCCAATTCTCTCTATGCATTTAATTATTTTTTAAAATAGCCCTGGAAGACAGAGAAGCGGCTTTTTTTTTTTTTTTTTTTTTTTTTTTTTTTTTTTTTTCTT
>NW_007734762.1:36044-37436 GCF_000696425.1 Galeopterus variegatus | reverse complement strand
GTCTGTACGTGGGATCCGAACCCTCGGACGGGAGCGCCGCTGCGCTTCCCAAGCAGCGCACCATCCAGTGCGCCACCGGGCCAGCCCAGAGAAGCGGCTTTGACCAGATGGAAGTGACCCCTGCTGTGCCCCAGACTAGCTGTGTGAGCTTTAACACACTTTTTAACCTTTGCATGTTCATGAAATAGGAAATGCGGAACCAGAGGATCCCTGGCACTGCTTTTGCTCCTGAGCGGCTGGGAGGCTGCTGGATGAAAGACTGTGTTTGCGCTTGCTGGGAGCCAGGTGCTGTGTGAGTTCCTACTTGATTCGATTCCACAGGCATGGGGAGTGTCTCACGTGTGCCAGACCCAGTGCCGGGCCTGGGAACCCCGAGAGGAATGGATTGGGCTGCCCTCAGGGAGATCCCGGTGTGGGTCAGGTGGAGCCAGGCAACCTTCCCTCTGTGGGGGAGGGGATGTTGTGTTGATTATTCTTATTATTGTGGCTGTTATTATTAAAGTGAAATTCACATAACATAAAATTAATCATTTTAAATTGAACGATTCAGTGGCATAGAGTACACCCACAACGTTGTGCAACCACCACCCCTATCTAGTTCAAAGACAATTTCACCCCCCCAAAAGGAGACTCTGTGCCCATTAAGCAGCCACTCCCCATTTATCCCTCCTCCCAGCACCTGGCAATCACCAATGTGTTCTCTCTCTACAGGTTCGTCTAGTCTCAATATTTCATAAAATGGAATTACATATATGTGGCCTTTTGTGTCTGAGTTCTTCACTTAGCATCATGTTTTTGAGGCTCATCTGTGTCATAGCATGTATTAGCACTTCATTCCTTTTTTATTTTTTATTTAGCGTGTGTGTGTGTGTGTGTGTGTGTGTGTGTGTGTGTGTGTGTGTGTGTGTGTGTGTGTGTGTGTGTGTGTGTGTGTGTGTGTGTGTCTGGCCAGTATGGGGATCTGAACCCTTGACCTTGGTATTACAACACTGTGCTCTAACCAGCTGAGCTAACTGGCCAGCCCCATTCCTTTTTACAGCTGAATAATACTCCACTGTAGGCATATACCACAGGACCGTGTCTTTTTAACCATTTCTGCAAAGAACCTGGGGTCTTCTATCCTTCATTAACCCACATATACCCCTATATTCTACTTCATTTTATTTGTTAGCAGCAAAACACTTTTGTCAAAAGATGTGTCCCTGGAGACCCCCAGTATGTAAAGTAGAAAGTCAGAGCTGATATGATTAAAGGGGACCAGAGAAGCAGACCCTCCTCTTTTCTCCTCCCACTCTATGATGGCCCCAGGGCACCCTTGTGCTACCCCAGACTCCAAGTAAGAAAGTTGGACAGCCAATTATTTAAATCACTACAATGTGTATAAAGCTTTCT
>NW_007734762.1:31057-34770 GCF_000696425.1 Galeopterus variegatus | reverse complement strand
TAATTTGCAATCTATAGGTATGTGCAATTTATGTGTTATTTGTATACATTTAAAACCATAAGATCATTATCAAAATATTAGCAATGGCTATCCCTGGGAAGCAGGATATGAAAACTATGTCTGATTTTTGTGTTTTCTGTGGGATTTGGGGGGGTTTTTTCAAATTTTTCATTGGACAAGTGGTAGAGTATTCTTGAATCCATGGCACCTACCTTTTAGTTTAGTTTTTGGAATTATAAGCTGAACCATCTGAAAAGTTTTTATAGATTAAATTATTCAGCTGTGACAACTGGTTAAAATAAAACTGATATATCTTAACATACATGCACATACAAAGAAAGTTAAGTTGTCACAGAGTTGATTTGGAGAGCGTTCCTTTATTTTGGCTCATCTGTTTGGCTCAGTTCAGCTGGATCTGGTTTGAACACAGCCAAGAAGGACAGATGCGTTTGACCTTAAATTTTTGTCCCAACTGACCCCTGGACATCTGGTGAACTCTCTCTGCTGAAGTCAACAGAAAGACTCCCAATAGCTAAGGAAGCTGCCAACATCAGCAAAGATCTCCCCAGAAGGAGACAGTAGACAGGTATTACAATGTCATGAAGGGGAGCCTGGTTACAGATGAATGGTGGACAGGTATGACAGTGTCATGGAGGGGAGCCCGGGCAGAGGTGAATGGAAGACAGCGGTGACACTGTCATGGAGGGGAGCCTGGATTGAAGTGATTGGTGGACAGGTGTGATAGTGTCATGGATAGGTCAGGACAGACAGAGCCACTTAGCTCAGGTGGGAGCAGTGAGCCCAGCAGCCACTCAGTGGGTAGTCTCAGAAGCTGAACTGGACAGAGCTCTGTCTGGATGGATATCTACTCTGAGTGTGCCCAGATCACCAAGCAAGTGATTGTAGATCAAAAAGAAGTGAGGGCTAAGGCAGGGCCATGGGACATCGCAGGATTCTGTGGTCAAGGGGATGAGGAGGGGACTGCCTGGAGCTCAGTCAAGCGGAAAGAAGGCCAGGAGGGAGTCCCTGAGGATCAGCTATGTCCTAGGCTGCAGGAAAGTATTGCCAGAGGAGCAGCAGTCACATACAGGGAGACCCAAGAGGTTGTTCCAGAAGAGTGTGACCACCTATGACAGGTGCCCAAGAGCCCTCACAGCTGAGCACGGGAAGTAACCATTGCAGTAAGGAGCTTGCTGGGTCTGGACAAGAGCAGATCCAGTGCAGCAAAGGGAGCACAGAGCCGACTGGAATGGAATGGAGAGGAATGTAAGACACGTATAGACAATGATTTCAAAGACTTTGTTATAGAGGGAAGCTGGGAAATGGGTTGGTAGTTAGAGAAGAAAGTGAAGTCAAGAGAGGGTATTTTTCCTTCTGTTTTAAAAGTAGTTCAAGACATACTTGTGTCACAGGTGTGTTTTGGAAGCTCCTCTTGATGTGATAAGATCGTTGTTGACAATCTGTTTTCTCTCTTCCTGCATGCACACACGCGCACGTGCGCGCGCACACACACACACACACACAACGGCCCAGGGAAAGGACAGGATATTATCAGTTGGATCATTTCTCCCACCAAAATCCATACGCTGAAGTCCTAACCCTACAGAACATGACTGTATTTGGAAATAAGGTCACTACAGATGTAATTAGTTAAGATGAGTTCATACCAGAGTAGGGTGGGCCTTTAATCCAGTATAACTGATGGCCTTATAAAAAAAGGGAAGATGATGTGAGGATACAGACACACAGGAGAAGGCCACGTGAAGACGGAGGCAGAGATTAGAGCGATGTGTCCACAAGCCAAGGAACATACGGGGCTACCA
Organism: Galeopterus variegatus; assembly: GCF_000696425.1. Lineage (NCBI taxonomy): Eukaryota > Metazoa > Chordata > Mammalia > Dermoptera > Cynocephalidae > Galeopterus > Galeopterus variegatus. Next base: position 32,947 of record NW_007734762.1, on the reverse strand, counting down.
GGACTGGAAGAGGCATGAAAGGATCCTCCCCCAGAGGCTTCAGAGGGAGGCTGGCCCTGCCAACCCCTTGATCTTGAACTTCCAGCCTCCAGAACTATGAGAAAATAAGCGTCTGCTGTTTAAGCCACTCAGTTTGTAGTAATCTGTTACTGCAGCCTTAGGAGACTCATATACGATGAAGACCAGCTCTGTCGGGAGGAGGCCAGGGCCCAGGGACACTTCTAGAGTGGAAGCCTCTCCCTGTATGTCCCCCGTGGATTGTGGATGACAGAGGAAAGGCAAGGAGGTCCCGTGGTCTATTGCTACGAGTGAATCTAAGAACACGGCAGGTGGGTCACGCTCTTCCAGGCAGATTAGGGGGAAGCTGGGAACTTCTAGAAAAATCCCTGAGGCACCACATCCAGCACCTAAGTGAACAATAGTGCAGCAATCATGGTGAGAAGTGTCCTGAGCACGGTAAGAAGAGAATCTAGGAGTCCTGCATGCTGGGGAGAGGTTGAAGAAGTCCTGGGAAAACCCAGTGATGCTTCATGACCACAGACACACAGAACACTGACACCTGTGGCAGGAGCCAGCACCTCCCCCTAAAAGGCCAGGCACAGAGCCAGGGGGCAGACTAGGCCAGCCGTCACCTGGAATGTTCCAGGAAACCCCACTGGGATGTCCTCCAAGCTCCTGAAAAGGCACAAGAGAAGAAGGAGACAATCTGCTAGACAGAGTCACCCAGATAGTTTCCAATATCAGCGTGGACTAAGTTTGCCATAGTAGACTAAAAAGCATGCGCTTTTCTTTCTGTCCGGTGGGCAGGAAGCAAGTCGGGTATAAATAAATCTGTGCCTCAGAGAATCAGAAAATTTGATCACCATGGGAACAAAAGGCTCCCAAAAGAGGCAGGATATAAATTGAGCCCCAGTGTGGGCAGGGTCAGGACAGTAGGAGAGGGGGAGTGGAGACCATAATAATGTAGTCAGACTCCAGAATTTCTCCTTGGAGAGGGTATTTGGAGGTGGGGAAGGTGTTGAAGATGAACAGTGCTTTTCATAAATTTTAGCAAACACCAGTGGTGCATAAACAGAGAGGGGGCCAGCAGAAGTGTGCCTGCAATAGCAAAGATCCCAAGCACCACGCTGATAGTGCTCATACCCTACCACAGGCCCGGAGGTACTGAGAGAACCAACACGCTTGTCTCCTGGGCCCTTGCCATGGTTAAGAGGACACTCCAGTTAAAGCATCAGGCCCGGCACTTTCTAACCATTGTTGCTTTAAAGAAGGATTGGATAGAATGAAGCCAAGGAGGAAGCCCTCACCACCCTGGTTTGGGAAACAGAATTCAAGGGAGTATTTTCTCAGTGTTGGATGGGGACGTGCATGGGATATACAAGGAAGGCACTTCAAAAAGTTCATGGGAAAATAGAATTAAAAAATAATACAAATCTTTCCATGAACTTTTTGAAGTACCCTCATATTAGTTGGTGATGGCTGAGTCCTAAGGAATGTCCTGCTGGCCAAGATATTCAAGATGATTGTGTCTACCAGGGATCCTATAAGGGTAAGGGACAGAAGACTATCAGACAGGTAGAAAGGAAGCTATTGGAAGAATTCAGAGGAAGGCACGGATCCCCACCCCAGGAAACACTGCCAGACAGCATGGAAATTGGGAGACCATCAGATGATCGCGTGGCCTCTCAGGTCCTCTTTCTGTGTCAGTGTGTCTGCTTTCTCTCTGCATGCTGCCTGTATGCTGATGCCCACAAATAAATGACTGCCAACTATGTGACTGGGTGGCAAGACAGCTCCAGTCATATTTATAGTGATTGCCAAAATCCTCCAGGTTTTTAATAATCTTAAATGATGTTTTCCACATGCCATCCTTTCTCATCATTTCTTTGT
>NW_007734762.1:27780-30390 GCF_000696425.1 Galeopterus variegatus | reverse complement strand
ATTTTCTAGATTTTTAACATGACTATTTAAATACGTGTTTTGGTATCTCTTTGGAGAATTAATCTGCATCTGGAGCCTTCCGCTCAAGCAGACAAAGAGCGTGTACACCATCTCACTGCCTCCCCATACCACCACCCTTGCCATCGTCCCTGCTGATATCATGATACAGCTGCTGAGGTTTGGGTTGGTTGGTTGTTGGGTTTGTTTTTTTTCCCCAGCACTCTTTAGACTTGATTATAATGTTTATGGTACTTTTTGCTCACCATTGCTTCTTGTATCTCATATCTTCCCCTGGAATCATGTTTCATTCTGCTGGAGGACATCCTTGGCTAATTCTTTCAGATATGGTTCTTGGGTGATGAACTTCTCGATTTCCTCCATATCTGAAATATATTTTATTTTTACACCTGAGTGGCCTTTTGAGTTGGTACAGAATTCTAGAGTTAAGAATTATTTTTTCTTAAAACTTTGAAAATATTTCTCTATAATCTTCTTGCTTCTGATGTTGCCAACAAAATGTTGATGGTGGTCAAATTCTCATGTCTTTTTCATTAATCTGTTCCTTCCAGCCCATTCTGCCCTGGAAGCTTTTAGCTTTTTCCCTTTACCTTTGGACCATGAACACTTTAGGAATCTTTAGTTTGATCTCCCAGTTCACTAATTTTCTTTTGAACTATGCCCATCCTGCTAGTCTGCAGACACTTATTGAGATATTTATTATTGCAATCATATTTTTCCTTTTCAGAACCTGAAGTTCTTATTAATAGAAGCTTACTCTTCTTTCTGGGTTGTCATTACTCAATTTTGTTGCTCTGAAGATATTGGTTAAATGTCTTTTCAAGTCTCCATCTGTTTTTTCTATTAATTCTCTTTCTTTTGGTGTGAGTCCTTTTAGTTGTTGACTGTGGTGACTCTATTTCCTGGTGGTGGCTTTCCTTAACCTCTGGTGATGCCTAGTTGTATGCTCATTTTGAAAGTGGAGATTCTATGATAACTTATATCTTGAACAAATTCTGCCTCTGGTGATTGTGAGAAAGGGGCAGAGTAAGTTGCAAAAAGAGAAAGGGAGAAGTCTTTGCAGAATCCCATATGTAGTGATGATGACAAAAGGAACCAGGGACCAATCTTGTGCTGCCACTCAGGGAGGCAGGAGGATTAAGGAACACCAAGACAGTCTTCTTGAAGTCCTCAGAAAGCTCCAGCAGATATATATTCCCTTGCTTTCACCCTGAGAGGAGACTATCAGAAGCAGGGCTCAGAAAAAGCAGGACAGGATCTCTGGGGGTTATAGAGAGGGAAAGAAAGATACGATAGAGGAGAAGGAAAGGTCCAGAGAAGGAGTATCTCAGAAGGTATCAGCAAAATCGAAATATAGCATTGCCTTAGAAACAGAATGACTAACCATCCCGGTTTTCCCAGGACTGAGGGGTCTCCTAGGAGGCAGGACTTTCAGTACTAGAACCAAGACAGTCCCAGGTAAACCAGGACAACTGGTCATCCTGCTTAGAAGGCAAGACCTGTTTAGAATCCAGATAAGCACATGTATGGAAATAGGAGCTCTTCTGGCCGAAAACTGGCTCTAAAAGCCAGAGAAGAGGCTGTCCAAAAGAGGCTATATTTTGAACCCTTTTCAGTAGTAACAGAGGAGGGAGCCCTTGAGACATGAAGTTTAGGAAGGTTACCTTTCTCCATTCCCCCTCTAATGGAATCTCTTGCTCATAGTCAGGAAAACCCATCTCACACAGCTATGAATAACAGAAGAGGAACAGGCTCTACGTGCACAGGAAGACACTAGAAGGAAAAGGACAAGGAAGATCCATGTAACTTTCCAACAGACAATAAAAACACCCCAGATAAATGAGGCCCAAAACAGATGAAAACTGAAACCCGATGCTTCAAAGTGAGCTAAAACAAATGTAAAAAATAATTGAATTTTTGGGGGCCGGCCCGGTGGCGCACTGCTACAGTGCGCTGCTTGGGAGCATGGTGGTGCTCACGCCAAGGGTTCGGATCCCACATGCAGACCGGTTCCCGCTCACTGGCTGAATTTTGGGGCCAGCCCGGTGGCGCACTGCTACAGTGCGCTGCTTGGGAGCGTGGTGGTGCTCACGCCAAGGGTTCGGATCCCACATGCAGACCGGTTCCCGCTCACTGGCTGAGCGAGGTGCGAGTGCAGCACCAAGGGTTGCGATCCCGTTGCCGGTCCCGGTCCGGTACGGGCACGACACTGAGGGTTGCGATCTGTTGCTGGACATGAAAAAAGACAAAAAGGAAAAAAAATAAATAAATAATCGAATTTTTGAAAGAACACCACAAACATGAAATATAAGAGCTTAGAAATTGTAAAAAAGGAATTGGCAGTATTCAGGTAAAATATTGGAAATCATTTTAGAAACAAAGAGTAGATTACAAGGAGGACACGAGAGAATAGACAATGTGGAAATCTTGTTTAAAAAAAGAAAGAAGAACAGACAAAATGAAACAGAATGAAGGGATTTAAAAAGTAGATGAGAATGGGTGATTTACAGTCCAGAAGAAATGGTGCAGACTAGGGCCAGCCTGGTGGCGCACTGCTACAGTGCGCCGCTTGGGAAGCGCGGCGGCGCTCCC
>NW_007734762.1:25796-27085 GCF_000696425.1 Galeopterus variegatus | reverse complement strand
TGCCGGTCACGAAAAAAAAAAAAAAAGAAATGGTGCAGACTCAACTCCCCCTCTCCTGCTTACAAAATACAAATATGAACCCTGGACACAAAACAACAGGCCATAAAAGGACTCCAAAAAGTGGAAAGAGGAAGGCAGACTGGCTAGGAACCTCAGGACTGAAGGAACAACACAGTGACCTTGCACCTCACAATGCCCACCCAGCAACAGAAGGCAACCAGACCTGGTGTCTCCTGAGCCCCTAACCTAGCAGCAGAAGACAGACAAGGTAGACACATTCCTCCTCTGAATCAAATGGGAGTCCCGCCAACAACACCAGGTAGTCCCACCACCTACAACAAACTGCCCAGCCTGGGATGTGGAGACTCCCAGTGGAGACTCCCTTCCCCCACCTGGTGATACTGAGTGGTCCAGTCCACACTGGGGAATCACCTTCTGTCTCTGCAGAATTCCTTCCCCACATAAAGATACCTGGCATCCCAAGGGCACCAGCAGAGTGGGGATCCTGCCAACAACAGAAGGCTCCATCTGGAGAAGTGCTTTCCATCCCCACTGGGCAAGAGAGTCTCTTCCCCCACATAGAGGTACCAAGTGACCCAATCAGGGACAGGACCCATCCATCCCTGCAGGTGCCATTAGGAGAGAGATCAATGGGAGCCCCAGCAGTATCAGATGAGCTAAGCAGGCCAAAATAGCATAGCAAGAGCTCTGAAAACCAAATTGCGATCAGAACCATAGCCCACAAAGTAGATGAGGACTTGCACGCTACACCTACACAGGGTGGCTGCCTGCTAAAATAAAAGATTAAAATAGAAGATTAAAAGCACCCAGAGCTTTTTAATACAATTGCCAAAATGTCCAGGATATAATTTTAACATCAGTCATCATCCTAAGAAAAAGGAAAATCATAACTTGAATGAGAAAAGATGATCAACAGATGTCAACATCAACATGAATCAGTTGTTGCAATTATCTGATTTTAAAGTTGTCATCATTAAAACACTGCTATAAGCAATTACAAATGCCCTTGGAGCAAATGAAAAAATAGAAAATATCACCAAAGAAATAGAAGACATAAAAAAAAAAACTAAGTGGGGCTGCTGGACATCCCCAGCCCAGCTGAGTGCATGCTGACCACAGAGGCGTCCTGCCAGAGAGCCCCAAGATCTGCAGAGACCACACCCCATGGTGCCAGTGTGGGACTGAGCAGATAGGCCTTGCCACCACTGGGCCCCATCCCCAGCCTGGCCAAGTGTGCACCAATCAGAGAGAAGCCCCCCCGGAGAGGC
>NW_007734762.1:23645-24452 GCF_000696425.1 Galeopterus variegatus | reverse complement strand
GCAGAAGAGAGAACTTCTGAACTTGAAGATGGGCTGTTTGAAATAACACAGGCAGACAAAAGAAAAGAAAAAGAATTTAAAACATTGAAGAAAATCTAAGAGAGATATCAGACAACCTTAAGCGCTGAAATATCTGAGTCATGGATATTCCAGAAGAGGAGTAAAAAGGAGATTGCATTGAAAACATATTCAACAAAACAGTGGCAGAAAACTTCCCAGGTATAGGAAAAGACAAAGATGTTCAGATTCAGGAAGCTCAAAGATCCCCAACTGTATTCAACCCAAAAAGGTCTTCTCCAAGACACGTTATAGTCAAATTGGCAAAATTCAAAGACAAAGAGAGAATCTTAAAAGCTGTAAGAAAGAAGCATCAAAACACTTAAAAGGGAGCCCCAATCAGACTAACATCAGACTTTTCATCACAAACCCTAAAAGCCAGAAAGGAATGGGATGATATATTAAAATACTAAAAGACAGAGATTGCCAGCCAAAAATACTCTACCCCACAAAGCTATCCTTCAAAAATGAAGGGCAAATAGTATATTTCTTTGACAAACAAAAACTGTGGGAGTTCACTACCACATGACCACCCTTACAAGAAATTCTCAAGGGAGTACTGGTTTTGGTACCTGAAAAATAGCTACCACTGCCATAAAAAATGGCAAGAAATATCAAAACACAATAGTAAAATTAAAATGCCAACAATGAAGAGAAAACAAAAAAAGCTTATCTACACCCCAAGGAATCAAATACAGAAGACAAACAGTAAATCAGAAAGAAAGGAAAAAAAGACACTTAAGACATCCA
>NW_007734762.1:22584-23002 GCF_000696425.1 Galeopterus variegatus | reverse complement strand
ATACTACTCTGCTATAAAAAAAGAATGAAATACTGCCATTTGCAATGACATGGATGGACCTTGATAGAATTATATTAAGTGAAACAAGTCAGGCAGAGAGAGAGAAATATCACATGTTCTCACTTATTTGTGGGAGCTAAATATAAATAAATAAATACACAAACCGGAGGGTGGGGAGAGGGAAGAAGACACAACAATTACAATTCCTTGAAGTTGATACAACAAGCAAACAGAAAGGACATTGTTGGGAGGGAGTGGTGAGAGGGAGGACGGAGGGAAGTTTTGGTAATTGGCCACAATAATCAACCACACTGTATATTGACAAAAAATAAAATAGAATTTAAAAAAATAACTAAGTGGAGGGCCGGCCCGGTGGCGCACTGCTACAGTGCGCCGCTTGGGAAGCGCGGCGGCGCTC
>NW_007734762.1:18630-22336 GCF_000696425.1 Galeopterus variegatus | reverse complement strand
GAGGGTTGCGATCCGTTGCTGGTCACGAAAAAAGACAAAAAGACAAAAAAAAAAAAAAACTAAGTGGAAATTATACAAGTGAAGAATATGAAAAACCAAATAAAAAACTCACTGGAGAGGCTCAATAGCAGAATGAATATGACAGAGGAAAGAATGAACTTGAAGATAGAATAGTAGAAATCACCCAATCTGAAAAACAGACAGAAAACAGGCTTAAAGAAAATGAACAAAACGTCACGGATCTGTAGGACAATAACAAAAGATCCAACATTCATGTCATCGGAATTACAGAAATAAAGGAGAAAGGGGATCAAAAAAATATTTGAAGAACTCATGGCTAAAAATTCCCTAAATTTGGCAAAATACATAAACCTACAAATTTAATAAGCTGAGCAAACTACAAATAGGATAAACCTCCCCCCTCAAAAAAAATCCAAAAATCCACACCAAGACAAATTATCATCAAACTCCTAAAAACTATAGCAAAGAAAAAAATCTCAAAAGAAGCCAGAAAGAATGAGGCATTACCTACAGCGAAAACCCAACCCAAATGACAACAGATTCCTTGTCTGAAACAAGAAGGCAAGAAAAAAGCTGCACATGTTTCAAGTGCTGAAAGAGAAGAACTGTCAACCCTGAATTCCATATCCAGCAAAAATATCCTTCAGGTATAAAGGAGAAATAATGAAATTCTCAAACAAAGGAAAACTAAGACAATTTGTCACCAGGACCTAGCCTTAAAGAATAGGTAAAAAAAGTTTTCCCAACAGAATGGAAATCATAATAGAATGCTTGGAATGCCAGAAAGGAAAGAAGAACAATAAAATAGGTAACAAATGTGATAAACTTATTAGGCTATTCTTCTCTCCATGAAAGTTCAAAATCATATTTGGTGGTTGATGCAAAAAGTATAATACCATCTGGTGTGGTACTTAACATGGGTAGCAGAAGTAGACAAGTTCATTGTATTTTTAAGTTGGAAAGAGTTAAGAGAAATGGAAATAAAGTTTCTATACTTCTCTTGAAGTGAATACCAGTAGACTCTGATATATATTGTGAGACCCAGAGCAATCACTAAAAAACTGTACAAAGCAATGCACTCAGTACTACAAATATAGTCTGCTGATTTTTTTGCCCCATCTCTTTGGTGCAGACAAATGGGCTTATTTTTCATTTCCTCTGAGTTATCATCATGACATCACAACAAGACTAAACACTGAAGTCAAATTTTTTAGGCTAATCTCTATTTTTGTGTTTTGTGGCTGTTTAAATGAAACTCACGTTCCAGGAGAAAGAAAACCCAAATAACCTGAGTCAATAAAAAGAACATAATAAGACTTACAAAATACTGGGGGGGGAAAAAAGCACTACAAATAAATCAAGATGGGATCCAAAAAATGTTTAAGTAACCCAAAGGTAGGCAAAAAAGAGAGAGAGAGAAAGAGGAACAAGAAACAGAGGAAAAAGAAAACAAATAATAAATTGGCACACCTAACCCCTACGATATCAATAATTACCTTAAATATAAATGGTCTAACTATACCAAGTAAAAGAGATTAGCAGAGTGGATAAAACAAATCATGATCCAGTGATATGTTCTCTACAAGAAATTCACTTCAAATATAATCACACACATAGATTGAAAGCAGAAGGGTGGAAAAAATATATCAAGCAAATATTAACTTAAAAAGATGTAGCTGCATTAATGTCAGATAAAGTACACTTTGAAGCAAATGAAATTACCAAAGACAAAGAGGAACATTACATAATGGTAAAAATATCAATCCACCGGGAAGCCATAATGATACTAAACGTGTATGCACCAAACAAGTTTTATAACACATGATGCAAAAACTGATAGGACTGAAAGGAAAAATAGGTAAATCCACAATTATAGTTGGAAATTTTAACACTGCACTCTCAACAATTGAAAGAACTAGTAGACAAAATCAGCAAGGTTATAGAAGAACTGAACACAATCAAACAGAATCTATTTGAACATGTATAAACACTCCACCCAACAACAGAATGCACATTTTTTTCAAACACAAATGGAGCATTTACTAAGATAGACCATAACCTGACCTGGGTCATAAAACAAACCTCAACAAATCCAAAAGAATTGAAATCATACCAAATATGTTCTCTGACAACAATGGACTCAAACTAGAAATCAAAATAGAAAGGTAACAGGAAAATCTTCCAACACTTGGATATTCAACAACACACTTCTAAAATAATTTGTGTGCCAAAGAGAAAGTCTCAAAGGAAATAAAAATATGAGAGAATTGAATAAAAATGGAAATGCCACATATCAAGATACAGTTAAAGCAGTGCAGAAAGGGAATTTTAAACACTAAACGCTTTCATTAGAAAAAAACGAAAAGTCTCAAATCAATAAGAGATGGGGAAAAAAAAATCTCTAGCTCCAGATAGTTTCACTGGAGACTACTACCAAGCATTTAAAGCAGCATTAGCACCAATTTTATACAATCTCTTCTAGAAAATAAAGGAGGAAGGAACACTTCTAAACTCCTTGTAACACATGCTCTAACGCCCTCTGGAGCTGTGAGTACAACATTTGCACAGGCCTATGTGGTGGTGTATGTAGACCACAGTCTACAAAGCCCAACATGATCCAGCCATGGCCTTGCATTCCGATTTCAACTCTCCTCTCCAGGTACAGTGAGTTAATTTCAGTTTCTTCAAAGAGGCCAGACTGTCCCTTACCTCTGTAGTTGGGGTTATTAATTCCATTTAATGGATGAGAAAACTAAGGCTCAAAGAGGGTAAGTAACCCACCCAAGTCCATACAGTCTTGCAGGTCTCTAGGGGTGACCAGTGAGTAACAAAGCTACAATGTTCAAGACACGGAGTAGATATCAGAATGTCAAGTATTCATCTCTAATGAGAATCAAACTATCAGATCAGAAGTATTTCTTCTTGTCTGTATTCTCTCCCTGAATGAGAGGGAAGTTCCTATGGAATTGCCATGAGGAATCATTGAAAAAAGGACTGGAGACTCCCTAGGTCAACATGATTGGCACATTCTCTCCAGCAGACTTACATGCATGTCAAAAGGTGATTGGGTAAGCCCCAAATCGCAGCAAGAAGTATCAGCAGAATGAGGGTCCAGCAGCCTCAGGTAGAGCCATCCAGATGCTTCTATCCCATGATGGGACCAGATAGGCTCAGCCCCCATGGCCAAACTACCCACACCCATCTCCATACTTAGAGAGCATTGACACTGGAACCAGAAATAAAAAGTCCAGTGGCCCAGATGTCCTTAAGCTCTGATAGCACTTGAATGAACCTTTCATTGCTGGCCACTATCTTGGGTTGCATTCATCAGAAGGAAACCCTGAGATAAAAATTTTTTTATAATTTATTTATTATTTTATTTATTTACATTCTAAGAGGTTGTTGCAGACCAGTCGGGGGGAGAGAAAGGGGTTAAGGGGGAATGGTCAAAGCCTGTGGCATCCCCCCTCATTCCAGCAGGGGAGCCCAGGGGGCTTCTGGCAGCAGCCTGGTGGTCACCACTGGGATGGATGTGGATGTTGGGGGGTTGTGGCTGAGGCCCTCAGACACCCACCACCCCAGCTCAGGAGCTCAGGGTGCTTCCAGCAGCAGCTCAGTGGTCATTGCTGGGCTGGAGCCTGATGCCAGTGGGGGCATGGCTGAGGCCCTCAGACACCCACCACCC
>NW_007734762.1:5623-18576 GCF_000696425.1 Galeopterus variegatus | reverse complement strand
AGGTTTTATAGGTGTTCTTTGGTAGTGCTAGACCTTTACTGGTTAATATCAGAACTTTATCTCTGATCTGTGGGTGTTTTGTGTTTTGTTTCATTTCTGTGTTGGATTATCAGATACCTGCATCACTTAAACTTGGCACTGGAACTAGTTTGTTGTCATTTGCTTACTTCTAAAATGGGGGGACTTCCTGTGGGGACCAGCACTTGAGCCCTGTGATTGAGGTAAATTGCTGCTTTGCAGCTGATTCCCTGGGAAGGATTTTTGTGTAGCTCAGGTTTTATTTGTTAACATTGTAAGTACTTCCAGGCTTGTGAGGTCTGGTACATGTGGGATGAGTGAAAACTCTGGTCTGGGCCTGAGTCTTTTCAGCAAACTGCTCCCCCCACAGTTCTGTTTTCCTGACCAGTCTCCACTGAGTGGTCCTGTGCTGATTGGGGAGCAGATCAGCTGTCCTTGCTGTGACCCAATGTTCCCCCGGTCGGCCCGTCTACCCCACCGCCCACACTCCAAACACTTCCCATGAGATGGACCATGCACTGGTCCCTTGCAATGACTCACCAGCCTCTGGGTGGATCCTTTTTTCAGTTGTCTGTGGCCCCCCACTCCTATGTGGGTCCATGGGAACCCTGTCAGTGGTCTTGCTGGCCCGGGGACCACCAAGGCCCTCTTTTTCCCTGCCGCCTCCAAGCAACTTCATACAAAGGGCACAGTTGCAGCTTTTGCCAGCTTTTGCTCCGTGTGCTCACCAGGGCCAGCCTTGAAGTGGCCGAGTCTGGGAACAGTCAGAGCGGTCCTTTCTTTCTCTCATTGTGGCTTCTCCTGCCTTCATGCACTCTATAGGTCTCTCCTCCTCTTCCCCTGATTTCCAGTGGCTCCCGCTTGTTGTTGCTTTTTAATAGTTGTAAATTGGTTAATTGTGGGAGAGGGTGACACTGGGGACTGTCTATTCCTCCATCTTGATTGGAAGTTCCAAGATGAAGATTTGTGTGCAGGTGATACATTAAGGATGTGTTTCCAGGAGAAACCAGAAAGAGTAAAAGCAGACAGGGAAGGGGAAAGAGGCCAGCAAGGGACAGGATGAGGCAGTTCTAGTAGCCCAGAGATGTCTCTCTCCAGAAGGTAACAGGTGGGAGCTGTTAAAAGAAAGTGCACAGAATCTGAGGAGGGGAACCCTGAATCTGTGATAGCGACCCCAGAAATCTAAGCAGAGCACAGCATCCACCGAAGGCTCTCTGCCTCCACTGAAGAGCGCGCTGCCCTTAGGATGGACACTGACAGCATTTGGATGTGTTGTCCTTCCACCCCAAAGCTCATGTCGAAATCTGATCCCCAACTTGGCACTGTTGGAAGTGGCTTGGGTCATGGGGGGCAGATCCCTCATGAATAGATTAATACCCTCCCTGGGGGGCAGGTAGTGAGTGAGTTCTCATTCTATTAGTTCCCACGTGAGAGCTGGTTGTTTAAAGGATCCTGGCGCCTCCCGCCTTTCTCTTTTCCTTCCTCTCACTATGTGACCTGCTTACACCTGACAACTGCCTACCTCTTTCTGCCATGAGTAGAAGCAGCCTGAGGCCTGTGCCAGATGCAGCTGTCCCAGAATCGTGAGCCAAATAAACCTCCGTTCTTTATAAATTACCCAGTCTTAGGTATTCTAGTCTAAGCAACAGAAATAGACTAATACAGACAAATTTCTTGAGAAATCCCCATTTTCTCAAACATCTTCATCAAAGCACCCCAAGAGCAGAGGAGGGTGAATGCAAATCTGCAGGAGATGTGAAGTTCTAGCCCAAAATATCCAACACAATGAGAAATAAAATCTGGAGCTTTATCTTTAAAACGAGTGGAAATTGTTCATTCTAGTCCATGATCTATCTGTAAGTATTTGCATATGAAAATGCTCCTCTCAATTACTTTACCGCCAGGTTAAGATGAAGTTCACAGATGTGCCACGCTTACTCTGGGACTTGGCGTACCCCAACACAGTGTCACAGCAGCACCATCACTGCTTAGATAGGCTATGGCAGATTACCCCCAACCCCGCTGTCCTGGAGCTCTGCTGTGCCCTGCTGGTGACTGTTATTCTCTCTGCTCTAGCCCATCTCATGAGTGTGATACACTTTATTATCAAAAGACAATCTCATTGCCTTCATTCCAGTTCTTCGAAAACAGGTCAACACCTCCCAACAGCCCCCAGTTACTTAGAGCACCTCCATAGGGCAGTATTGTATTCTGTGCAAGTGTAGAACATATTGCCTCCATAGGGAGGCACCGAAATATGTAGCTAGTTCCTGTCCAATATTTCTACTCTTAAGCTGCTCTTTTCCCCATAAAGTCAGCACCTCCAAATGCTTTCCAAGCCTTAAAGTCAGGGGAAAGACATCATCTTTCATCCAGGACGCCACAGATCCTTTTGGGGTGCTCAGTCACTTGTCCCTCATTGGAGTTCTATTTCCATCTCAGAACACTCATTTACACTGTATTTCACAGTTCCATTTTCCTAGCAGATTCAGCGCTAACACCAGATGCCAGGGGGAATTTTTTTGTTTTTTTCCCCTCTTGTAATACTATAGAAGAAAAACAGTTTCTTCTACATTTCTTCCAGATATGGGATTTTTCTCATGACAGCTCAGGAAGTGATGGATGAGCTGGGGTCTCAATTTATCACAATATCAAGGTATGAGGCTGGCTCCTGCCACTCATTCTTGTCATCTGAGTCATCCTGAAGTATAAGATCACACTCAGATTTGGAAGCAGAAAATACTATGTCTTCTTGTCAAAACTGGGTGCACACACGTCCATTCATCCAAAGGTGGTTTGAGGAAGTTGCAGATGGAACGGTTAATTGGAGTATTTGCTCAAGGTGAACTTGAAAAGGAAACAAAGAGGCTGTGGACAGGTGCATCTGAAAATCAAAGTTCTATTTCTGCTTTTCCCACTGTACTAAGGGGTCTGCAGTAGCAAAGAATCCAGGTGGGCAAAGCAGACAAGGCACTTCATTTTCTTATCACATGCCACCTGTGGTGCCCTGACACACACCCCTGCAGAATCCTCTCAGTACCTCCTACTCTTTCCCTTCATCCTCCCCTTCCCCATGATGACAAAGGCTAACAGCTAGCAAAGAGAACCTGGGACTCAATAGGTCAGAGTTTTCATCCAAGCTCACATTCCAACTCCCTAGCTCCTGGAAACATCACAATCACCTATAAATTCAATGCAATCCCAACCAAATTTCCAGCCGAATTTATTTAACCAACTGTACAATTTACTCCAAAATTTATATCGCAGAATAATGGGCCACAAATAGGCAAGTCAAATTTTAAAACAGAAGGGTAAAGAAGGGAACTTTTCTTACCAGACAGAGACATTATACAAAGCCATGGTAATTTTAAAAAACAAACAAAAAACAGTGTATTGGTGCAATATAAGAACAACAGACAGATAAAGCAGAATAGATATCCATCTATTTCTATAGAAATAGAAATAGACATCTCTAGGACTATAGTCTATCTTAACACAACATAAAGATGGTCTTCCCACAAATCCGTGTGGAAAGTGCATGCTGTTTAGTAGGTGGAACTGGGAAGACTGATTCTCCATATAGAAAAAGATAAACTATATCCTTGCCTGATATTACTTTCAAAAGTAGACTCCAGGGCCGGCCCGGTGGCGCACTGGATAGTGCGCCGCTTGGGAAGCGCGGCGGCGCTCCCGCCCGAGGGTTCGGATCCCACATGTAGACCGGTTCCCGCTCACTGGCTGAGCGAGGTGCGGGAGCAACACTGAGGGTTGCGATCCCGTTGCCGGTCCCCGGTCCGGTACGGGGGCGACACTGAGGGTTGCGATCCGTTGCCGGACATGGAAAAAAAAAAAAAGTAGACTCCAAATCATTAAATACCTATTGGGAAAGACAATTAAAAACAATAATAGAGGAGAATATCTTTATGAATTAAGTTTGGGGAAGGGCTTCTTAAAACTTTAAGAACATAGACCACAAGAGGAAGAAATTGATGGATCTGATTATATCAAAACAATATATTTCTGTTAAATGGAGAATACCACAGACAATATTAATAGACAAATGACAGAATGGGAGTAGATATTTGCATACAACTGACAAGGGATCGGGACCTAGAATATTCCCGAAATTCCCAGAAATCGGTAAGAAAAAGAGAACTCCAATAGAAAAATGAGTAAAAGACAAAAGACAGAAGAGGAAACCCAAAGGTTAGCAAGTATATAATGAGAGAGGCCCAAACTCATTCATAATGACATAAATGAACATTAAACAGTACAATTTTATCATTGTGCACTTAGGCTGGCAAAAATTGGAACCGTGAATAATAACAAGTGTGAGTCTAGAGGATCCTCACACACTACAGGAGGGAGTATGGGCTTCTGCAGCCATTCTGCAGAATAACACGGCACTATTTAGCTAAACTAAGTAAGGATACACCCAATGTCCTAGTAACTCCACGCCTGGGTCTATTTCCCAAGGGAATTTACACATAGATCCCAAAGGGCACACATTCAAGGTCTTCCATGGCAGTGTTTTTTGGTCGGGGGAGTTGGGCACAATCTGTATCCATCACTGTAGGGTGGTGAGGTTTCTCACGATGGAATGTCATGTAACAATTAAAAGCATCTGAAGCTGCATAGGTAGATCCTGAAAGCATAAGACTGAGTGACCAAAATTAAAAAAAAAAAAAAAACAGAAAAAGATCTATGGTATAATATTATTTATATAAAATAAGAATATGTGCACAGAAAACAATACACATAAACTAAAAGTTACAAATTAAATATATTACAATGGTTGCCTTTGGTAGGGGGAATGGAGTGTAGGGAAAAAAGGAAATCAATTTAAAAAGAAAACAAGAGATGGGCCTTGTATAAACCAGTGAGAATATGCCACAAACTGAAGAGCATAATTATCTTAATCAACTGCACCTCAGATCTAACAGTGGGGAGAAAAAAGACTATGGCTTCAGGTGTGGCTTGATCCAGGCTCTCAAATAATGTTCTTGAGTCTCAGGCAGGCTTTCTTCATATGGTGGCTCTCAGTGGCTTCGGGCTTATAGCCTACATGCTTAGCAACCCCAGCAGATAAAGAAGATTGTTTTCCCAATAGTGTCAGCAAAAGGCTGACACTCATTGGACCAATCTAGTCTACTTACACGTCATTGAAGCAGTCAATTATTATGGCAAGGGAAAGGGAAGCTGATTGGCCAGGCTAGGATCAATTCCCACTCATGAAGATGAGAGCAAGACCCAACCCGCCTTGTCCTGTGATCTGAAAATGGGGAAGTGTAATTCCACAAAAAAAAAGATAAAGAAAGAAAAGAGGGGGAAAAAAGAGAAAAAAAGAAAACTTAAAAAAAACAATAAAGCAGGTCATACTGCAAAACAAAGGCAGAAAGGAAATTGGGCAAGAACAAACACCAGATCTCCACTATTTCCACCAACCTCCTGACCTGGGATTATGCACAGTTTAAAAAAAAAAAGTAGGGGCCGGCCCGTGGCTCACTTGGGAGAGCGTGGTGCTGACAACACCAAATCAAAGTTAAGATCCCCTTACCGGTCATCTTTTTAAGATAACCTTAATGGTCATCTTTTAAAAATAATAATAATAAAATAAAATAAAATTTTAAAAGTCACACCAACATGCCAGCTGGTGCCACCAACAGATCTCCAGTCTTCAGCAGCAACCTCTCTTGTTCCTGCTGCTGACATTTTCCAATTTTCACCACCCTCGTCAAGATCCTTACCCAGTGCCCCAAACTTCTTGCTCTGGTGAGGCAGTGGCCTCTTACTTCAAGATGATTAAGACCTTCAGGTCTGAACTTTCCCATTTCTACTGTACTCTCTCCCCCTGCCCCGACTTTCCTTAAAGATGTCCCCACCTACACCTGTCCCTCCGTCTCACTTCTTCCAATCCCACTCAGTTGAATAAAGATCTAAAACATGTCAAATATGTCCACTGGATTTTGTCACCAAGAGGCCATCGCTGGCTGTGACCAGAACCTTTCAAGTGGTGTGATGGTGACAGAAGACAGAATTTGGGAGATTGAGGAGTGGGCAGGAAGGAGGTGGTTGAGACAAGGAGTTTTGGGGGATGATAGAAAGTCCTAGATCTTCATTGTCAGGGAGGTTACAAGACTATAGACATTTGCCAAATTCATAAAACTGCACACTGAAACAGGCAAATTTCTAAGGGCTACAGGACAAGATGGCAGAATAGATGGTCCCCAGTGTCACTCTCTCCCACAAATCAACCAATTTACAACTATTAAAAAGCAACTACAGTCAAGCTGGGGCCACTAGAGCTCAGGGGAAGAGGAGCAGAGACCTACAGAGTGCATGAAGGCAGGAAAAACCACGATGAGAGAAAGAAAGGACCACTCCCACCATTTCAAACCCTGGCCACGTCAAAGCTGGAGCTGCTGAGCACACGGAGCTGGAGCTGGCAAAAGCCACTGCTGTGCCCTTTGGATGAAGTTGCTTCGAGGCAGCAGGGGAGAAGAGGGCCTTGGTGGCCCCCAGACCAGTAGGACCACTAACAGTGTTCCTGTGGACCCACATAGAAGCAGGGAGTCACAGCAACAGAAAAAAGGAGCCACTCTGAGGCTGGTGAGTCATCTCAGGGGACCAGTACACAGCCCACCCCATGGGCAGTGGAGGAGACAGGTCCACCTGGGGAACATCAGGGCACAGCATGGACAGCTGATCTGCCCCCCAATCAGTGCAGAACCACTCCATATACACTGGTCAGGAATATAGAACTGCAGGGGGTGCAGTTTGCTGAAAAGATTGAGGTCCAGACCAGAGTTTCTATACAATCCAGGTGTACCAGATCTCATGAGACCCGGAAGTACCTATAAAGTCAACCATTAAAACCTGAGCTGCACAAAAATCCTTCCCCAGGGAATCAGCAGCAAAGCAGCAATTTAGTTCAACTACAGGGCTCAAGTGCTGGTCCTCACAGGAAATTCCCCCTTTTTAGAAGTTAGCAAAGGACAACAAATTAGTTCCAGTGCAGAGTTTAAATAGTGGGAACAGCTAGTAATCCAACACAGAACTGAAAGAAAAAACAAAATACCCACAGACCAGAGACAAAGTTTGATATTAACTAGCAAAGGTCTCATTTCACCAAGAACACCTACAAAACCTAGATGGACTAGAAGCCCTCTGGGCCCCCAATCCAGGGAGGGGGGAAGGCTGGGGGCCTTAGCCATGCCCCCCAACACCTGCAACCAGCCCAGCAATGACCACCAAGCACCACAGGATGCACCCCAGGTTCCTGAGCCAGGCAGTGTGGGCTGAGAGCCTCGGCCATACCCCCTGACACCCACAACCAACCCAGCAATGACCACTGAACCACTGCTGAAAGCCCTCTTGTCTCCTGAGCCAGGGCAGGGGGCTGAGGGCTTCAGTCACTCCCTGCTGACATCTGCATTCCACCCAGCAACAACCAAGCCACCACTGGAAGCCTCCTGGTCTCCCCTGCAGGAATGAGGCAAGTGCCACGGACCTCAACAACACCCCCCCTCCTTTCTCCTCCACCCACCTTATTTCCTTCCCTCTTCCCCTCTACCCCTCCCCCCCAACTGCTCCACAACAACAACTTAGACCCCTCCTCCCACAACCAGGCACGCTGCCGCTGCCACAGGGCCCATTACTCTTTCAGAGGGTTTTCAGAGGTGAGTGGTGGGAAGGAGGGGGATGGAGAGAGATTGGATAAGGGGCATAAAGAATAAATATGATTTGTAATAATATATATGCTAATAATATTGATTTGATCAACTTATGTCAACGTTGAACCCCCAAAATATGTGATTATCCATTATGATTCAACAAAAAAAGAGAGACAGAAAAAATTAGAATAAGCACTTTCTTTTCAAAGTTAAAAAAAGGGGGGTGAATTTCACTAGAAGTAAATTAAACCACAATAAAACTGATTTGTATATAAAAATACAAAAATAAAACATTCTTTTTCAGCGATAGCCACTTCCTTCTCAAACAACTTTTGATTCCTACACATGACTTTTCAGATACCACTAATATAAAGGAGGATGAGCATAAATATTTCTCTCTTGTTCCATTTTCCACTTTCTCTGTTCACCAATTTTCTTCTTTTCCTCTCAGCATAGCTTTTTCTCTCTTCCCTTAATAGCCTCAGTTCTATAATTAGTTGCTCTGATAATTCTTTTATTATGTATGTTTTATTTCTAACATATTCACTACCGTGAGTGTCCTGTAACGCCTTTATTCTCAACTTCCTGATCACCATTTTTACAATTGCACAGTATTAATAATATCTTCTATTTGGGTAATGTTTTTTCTTCTGTCTGATGAACCAAAAGTACTCTGCAAACATTTTATATCCCTGTGAGGTAGTTAGGGAAGAAAAAGATTTTGCAGATGGAAAAATGTGCAGGCATAAGACGTTGTACAGTGTCCTGGCAGTTGGGGTTAAAAATGACCAAAACTGAAAATGTCATGAGTGTACACTATTTACCTAGATAGGGTTATGGGATTTCTGTAATCCAGAGGCCAATTTCACTAAGTCCCCTGAGTATGATTCTTAAGCACACAACAAACCCTGCCAGGGGAGGGCCCACGCCAGTACCTCCCCCTCTAGATCATCCTCCAGCAGTAAGTTTCCCCAGCCACCACCCCATATAGCTCGCTGAGTCCAAGCCAGAAAATGGGGCACATTCTCTCAACAAACATAGGGCTTCCAGGTTGTTGGACTTTCCCCAGTTTTTCTCCTCTCTGGCAGGACCTTCCTATAGAATTCACTATGCCCTAGCAAACAAAGTCAGCTCCAGAAAGTGCAAAGCCTTACAACAAGGTGGGATGCATCAGGTATAGGCCATATACATATTATAATGGGCAGAAGTCTCTGCAGCAGACCTGAACAACTTCAACTAGTAGTGTTGAGACTAACCAGCATCCTAACCAGCACTCTGTGAGCGCCCATCCCTGGCAGGCACATCACACATGCCAGTTCATTGCCCATGCAGGGAAACGAAGGTGAAAGTCACTAACCTTTGAGTAGTAAATGAGCTGGGATTTGAACCAGGAACCACGCACTTTCTATTGGCTTTCCTTTATGTCAACCATCAGCACGGGCCCTGAGTGAGGTTGGCAGAGGATTCTTCCAAATCCCTTGTCTCCTTAGTCACTACGCCTCTCCAGTCTTATGGCAGATTATATTTTCCAGTAGCAGCCACAGCAATATGTCTCATCCCCCCTGTTCCTCTTAAAACGAGACGCTGACACTTCTCCTATGGAGTTATGGAGGCCATATCCCCTCCCCTTGGACTTGGGCAGGCCTTTGTGACTGCTTTGTCCAGTAGAGCAAGGCAGAAGTGAAGTTGTGTGACTGGCTTTTGTACTGACCCAAACCATCAACAACTTTCAGTGTCAATGATAAGCAATAAATGAAAATGATCATTACCATTTAATTAGCAAAAGCAATAGGGGACCCAAAATTTTTCCAAATAGGGAGTCCAAGAAGTAAATAATAATAAAAGTCACTCTTTGATGCTGAATTCACTTCTTTGGCAGACTACAGACTTCATTTGTTTGCTCGTTTATTTTATGAGTACTCACTGAGTATCAACCATGTACCAGGCATCCTTACTCAGACATTAAATCCTTAAGACTCTGCATTTACGTTTTAGGAGAGAAATTTCTCCCGGGCTGCTCCCTGACTCTCTTTGAGGAGATGGGCTATGGACCCCCAAGGCGATGACCCCACAAGGCACCAGGTAGACTCGGGGCTGAATTAACACCCGTCTCTGCCTGTTCCCTGACAGCCTGCACTGTATGGACCATGAAGGAAGGAAACATCCCATGTTAAAAGTCCCTCATCTGGTTGTACAAGGTCTGGTGTTACTCTCGGATCCTTACACGTAGACTGGGGCAGTCAATGTGACTGGCCATTTACACCCTCTCGTTTGTTTGTCGGTTGGTTTTTAATGCATGTCAGGCCCTTTCCTTTATAACATCATCTCCTATTAAATCATATCTCAACACAGTAAAGCATCAAGCTGAGAGGAAGCCTGGGAAATGAACCGTTTTGATTCATGTGTTTCTTGTTGGCAGGGAGTTGAGCTGAAGATGTTCTGTTCTGATTCCTGGTTTTGTAAAGCTTTCTACCCTCCACACTTGGTGAGTGTCAGCTAATAAACATAAGCGGATCCCATTTAGATGACAAGACCCTTTGGGCACCTGGAGGTCACTATTTCTGTATTAAATAGAGCTTTTTTGGTTTTAAGTGACAACCAAAAGCAGAGAGGATTTTTATAATGGGAGTGCAGCAGTGGTGGGTGTAGGCTCAAAAACGGGCTGGAACCGAGAACTGGAGCACCGCAGGGAATCCAGAGGTGATGGGCTCAGGAGGACGGTGCCGTTGTGAATGGATTAACCCATTCATGGAGTGACAGGTTAGTGGTTGATGGGTTATCATGGCTGTGGGGTGGTGGCTTTATAAGGAGAGTACTTTTGCCATTCTCACCATGTGGTATCCTGGTTGCTGCAGGACTCGACCAAGAAGAAGACCCTCACCAAATGTGTTCCTGGGACCTTAGACTACCCAGCCTCCAGCACTGTAAGAAGTAAATTTCATTTTTTAAATAACTTACCCATTTTCAGGGATTCTCTTATAAACACCAGAAAAAGAAACTACTACACTGACACACTGCTCCAGACCTGAAGGCAGCCTAGAAACATGATTTTAACTAAATCCCCAGTGTTGTTTTTTTTTGTTGTCGCCATTTTCTATTTAATTGGCAATTATAGTAAGCCATCTTAATCTGGGCTCCCCAGAGGCAACGCTGAGGTACAGATCGGAGTGCAAATAGTCTATCTGGGAGGTGATTCCAGGGATCGCCAGCAGGAAAGCAGAGCAGCGATAGGTGAGAGAAGGAAGACCACAAAGAGTATGCTGCTGTGGGAGCAGTCCACAAAGACGGTCCCCAGAGAACCCCATGTCCTGGAGTTCGCACCATGTGTGTTCTCCTGCACCAAATCTGGGATGCCTCTAGGACTTGCTTTAACCCACAGGATGCAGCAGAAGTGATCTGCGCCAGTCCTGGGCAGTCCATAGCATTACAAATACCTGGAATATTCTGCCCCTGTACATTTGGAAGTCAGCTGCCATATAGGAAGCCCAGCCATGTGGAGAAGAGACCACATCAAGAATTCACATACAAAAAGAAAATCCCTTAGGCCACATGGGAAAAGGCGATCGTCCTGCTGTCGCAACAGACGAGCTGAGCCCGACCTTTCAGCTGTCCCATACCAGACATCTTATACATTCTAGTTCCAGTGACCAAGTGACCACACACGTGTGAGAGACCCCAAGCAAGAGCAGCAGGAGACCTGCCCAATCAACCAGTAGAAACAAGAGAAATTAGAAAGGGCTGTCGTTTTAAATAATTAGGTTATTGGCATGGTTGGTCACACAGGAACAGGTAACAGCAGTGGTTAATGAGCGGGTCACCACTGTGGGCACTGGAAGCTCCAGGAGAAGGGACAGAACGTGATTCAGGACAGTAGAAAAGCTCTGCAGAAAACCAGCAGAATTGTCTCACCCAAGAACAAAGAGGCTGGGTATATATCCACCAATTAACACTTAACTCAGTGTCTGAGGGCTGTTGGGGGCAGGGGTGGGTGGGCATACCAACTCCCACAGATTTCTAGCCAGCTCAAAACACGGGCCAAGCAGCCAGTGAAAGCCCTTGGGTGGAGAGCCACAGGTGCTCATAGTGGGAAGCCATCAGCAAGCACAGAATAGCAAATGCCAAGGACACCTGAGCAAGGCACCACCAGCTCCTGCTCTGTGGGCATTGATCGCTTTTTGTCTGCCCAATACCCATATCCCCCCTCTTGTTTGCAGCACCCCAATTGCCTTAAGAAGCATCAACTCTCACCCATTATGTGGTCAGTGGAACTGTCAGTCAATGGGCCCCCTCCCTCTGCCGGCTAAGGGAGGTCATGTGACCCAACCTCAGCCAATCAGGCTCCCTCCTAAGATTCTGATGAGGAAGAAAAGGGCTGAGCTCATTTCCACCGGCTGCGCCCTGAAGAAGGCTTCTGCAGGCCTTTCTGCTTCCTGCTTCCCGTCCTCTTTTCTGAGCCTGCTTCTCAGACCGTGAGCTAACCCCATGCCTCCTAATCAATTCTTTTTCTGTCTGAATGAGCAGAGGCACTTTCTATAGCTTACAATCACAGAACTTTAATGTTAAAAAGGATTCCAGTGAAAAAGGTCCTAAGAACCCATCCCAGAGCATTTTCGTTCTCACTAAAAATGAAGAGTGAAAAAAAAGCCCCATCTTGTCCTTCTTCTCTTTGCAGTTGTGTTTCCACAAATACGGCCATTACAGATCACACCAGGAGATGATGAATAGCACCTCAGGCCACATTTGGTTGACAGTTGCTGCATGCGTCTACGTGCCCATTCTACAGCTGAGCACACTGAGGCTCTGGGAAACTCACTCCCTTGCCCAGGGATATATGCATGTGAGTATCAGTGACAGGGTTTGGCCCAGGATCTCGCCAGCTCTGTCATAGGATCTCCCTTTCTATGTTTCATGGGGTCTGCTAGGGCTGCCATAACCAAGTACCACAGACCAGGAAACGTAACCAACAGAAATTTATTTCCTCGCAGTTCTGGAGGCTCGAAATCTGAGATCAAGGTGTCAGGGGCCGGCCCGGTGGTGCACTGGATAAGTGCGCCGCTTGGGAAGCGCGGCGGCGCTCCCGCCCGAGGGTTCGGATCCCACATACAGACCGGTTCCCGCTCACTGGCTGAGCGAGGCGTGGGAGCGGCACCGAGGGTTGCGATCCCGTTGCCGGTCCCCGGTCCGGTACAGGGGCAACACTGAGGGTTGCGATCTGTTGCCGGACACGGAAAAAGATAAAAGACAAAAAAAAAAAAAAAAAAA